>NC_087213.1:43049575-43052075 GCF_015104395.2 Macrobrachium nipponense
TTTAGAGAAGCCACGTTTAAAACTCGTGCAAACGGCGGGCATCATCGTCTTCCATGATTGAGATCGAGCGCGTATGTCAGCCAGAAAGTGCATGTGGGGAGAGGAACCCCCAACCAACTGTAGCCCACGAGGTCACCCATAAAAGCTGACCTGAGCTGCGGTTCGAATTTTGACACCGAGTCAGAAAGTCGTCATCCTAGTCACTGTCTTTCAGCCAGTGATTCAAGACGTGACCATGAAGGCAGCGTCGTTCCTGCTGCTCTGAACCTTAAACGTCGGTGTAGAATAATCTTTTGATTTCCTCTGTTTTCTGAATTTCAATGAGTTGTGTGTTTGTTTCGGTTATTGAGTTAGTTAGTGTGGATGCTTGCTTCTTTCTGCCCGAGGTGGCAGGAGGGTTCTGTTCCTAATAGTAATACTTATTTATGACTTAGACCGTCGACGGATGGGATGGCCTTTCGCAGTCATTGTCTCGCTTCGCTGTCTAACTTCTGGGATCACAGGTCCTTTTTTCCCCACACCGTTGGGGGGACTGTGGAAGGAACAGCCTCCCCACTGAGGATGTTGTTTGAAACTGGAACCTCTGAGGTTTACGCGAAGAACGCAATGCATGGCTACTCTAATACAGTTCTCCTTTTTTTAGAAAGAATTGATTTATTTTCATTTATCATTATTTTTCATTTGCTAAATTTATGTTTTTTTTTTTGGTTTTAATAAGTGATGATCTCCTCTTTCCGTATTTCCTATTACCTTCTGTTGCTTCTTTGGAATGAACATCATAAGATTCTTTGGAAACTTCTGGAATTTCATGTGGATGGCCCCTGTGGTGGGCTTCTTCTTCTTGTTCCATATGAATAGGTTTCTTCTTCGTCTTTTGAACAATGATAATCATAAGAATAGTTTAGCTGACAGGACTGGATATATATATATATAATATATATATATATATATATATATATATATATATATATATATATATATATATATATATTATAATAATATATATCTATATATATATGTGTGTGTGTGTTATGTGTGTGTACTTATGTATTGCCATACAATGTTGTATCAATTTTTCTTTCGAAAGAAACGAAGAATGACCCTTGTCAAGACTTGATCTGGAGCTGCTTGTAACTTTTAGTTAACAGTTTCCTTAGAAGCTCATGACTTGTTACTGCTATTACTTACCTAATGTTATTTAAAGGGTGAATTTTGCATGCAAAAATCTTTAGAAACGGTTTGTGTTGATTATTATTATTACCTACGTCCCTTACTCGTTTTTCTTTTGTTTTACAGTCGCAGCAGCCCGGTCTTCCAAAGGGTAAGAGCCTGGATAGAAGGTTGGAGCTAACTAAGGTCAAGTGATTTTATCTTTGGTGACTTTGTTAGCTTTCATTTTCAATTATTTCTTTGGGAAAAGAGAAGAAGTCGACCAGTGGCGTCATGACTGGCCCCTCCTATAATTTGACCTAATAGAGTACATATTTCTTTGTTAATTTTTGCCAAGCTTGAATTTGTGGATTCCATTTGTCTCGCTTAACTGACTTTGTGTATAACACTATGTGTTTTGTTGCTGCTACTTAATAGACTTTCTTGTCAGATGTTATGTTACATGCTTATGATTAGTCTTAATCTCACTTTCAAGATAATCTGAAGGTCTTTGGAAGAAGTTTTGAGACCATCAATTGATCACAGTATATAATATCTCTTTTCGTCTTTTTTTCTGTAAGCACGAAATATGATAATGTGATCAAAATATAAAAAATAATAAAGGTATAAATTCCTCATCATTATGACGTATCTACATAGAGAAAGCTCATTATCATCATCATCATCATTATGAAAGAAAACATTGATGCAAAAGAGCAACTATGTATCTTGGGACATAATCATTTTCAGCCCAAAACGGAGAGGTGTCTTCATTCATTACTGCTCTAACTCCACAGCTTGCAAGCCGTCTGACGAATGCCTTGCTTACGGTGGCTATTGCATCAGCAACAGCCAGAAAGGAGACTGCAACGGCCTCCTGTTTGCGAAGGAATGCAAATCAGCTCTATGTTCCTGCTGTATAGAAGGTAAGAAGAAGGAGAAGAAGAAGAAAGAAATACTATGCGGCTTGAAAAGAAGCCTACCCACGAAAAAAAAAAAAAAAAAAAAAAAAAAAAAAAAAAAAAAACATTTACAGTGAACTTCGTGAGAAACAACCTTGGAAGACTGATTTCCATAATTATTCCAGCAGCTCTATAGAAACCAGGGTCTTGTGTCAGACCCTTGTTGTCTTTCATGCAAAATAACCATTTATTTGAGAAAAACATCTTTCAATCTCGGTCCTTAAAATCGTAAGCCTTGGTTGACAGTCGGACTATCCGAGTAGTATACATTCTGAGCCATCTTAGAGAACTAGTCGACGCTGACGGTCGATAACTCAGTGGGGTTTCTGGTAGCTGAGCAACTAACTAATTAACTAACTGACTGTCGTCTCTCCTTGCTTTTTGCAGCT
>NC_087213.1:43057075-43092592 GCF_015104395.2 Macrobrachium nipponense
TTGATATACTAAAAGGAAAACATTTAATCGTATACACTGATCTAAAGCTGTGTCGAATACCACTTACGATGTATTTTAAGGCCTTTTGTTTGGTTTTATGTTCATGTTGATATCCTATCTAGTTCACTTTGCATGAAAGCACTCGCCCACCTCACTTTCATAAACAGGTTTCATAGAGGAATCAGAAAAACAGGATGAATAACCACATATAATATAATTAGTACGACAAACCTACTACTAATCTGAATGAAATCTGGGTCTAACATGAAGGTTTCTGACCCCCTGTCATTGTATATTTAAGATGGACACTTCTGGTCAAAAAGTTCAGACCAGTCCTGTGTAAATCTTTTGACCTATTCCTGCCTCCATATTCATACATTTACATATTAAAGTATCCCTACCAAATATTCATACATTGATAAATAGAAATATGTATTCCTACCAAATATTCATACATTTACATATTAACCTATTCCTACCAAATATTTCTTAAAGGCACTGGTAGCAATATATAATATTGAATAGCGGGGTTAATAACCTTAGCTCTTGCCGGTTAGAGACAGACGCAAAAAAAATGGATTCCTCGAAGATGCCGAGATGAAAAAAACAAACAGGAAGCTTACCGGTGCACAATTGAGGTCATTGACGCATTCCAAAAGTTCTCGAGTATGTGCGTCGGTTAGTGGGTGTCTGGTATGTGAATTAGCAGAGGAATTGGACGGCCAACTGTCAAAGTGGACAACAGTGTTTTTCGTTGTAGGAGAGGCGTTGGAAGTCCATCGGAAAAGGTAAAGTGGAAAACTTTGGAAAAGTTAACATTTGAAGCAACAATTACTTCAATTCTAGAGAAAGGGGAGTGCGATGTGGCACACATTTTATTGACTTTAATGTTTAGTGGTGTGATAATTATGGTCTCTTTATTTCAGATGGATTCGAAGTCACCATATATATAGGAAAATAGGTTTTCTCTAGACAGTTTTTTTGACTTTGATAATCTATGAATGTTTGGACAGAAAGAGAAAAAGTGGGTACTTACTTAAATATGATTTTGGGAAGAATATGATAGTTTAACGTTTCTTTTTTTTTTTTTTTTTTTTTTTTGTTTTTTTTTTATTTTTAACTCATTTTATTCCATTTTCATGTTAGCTAATTTTGGGAAATAAGGCCTACTGTAACGGTTGTGTTCACAGGAGAAATGTTTTTTTGACTGAATCTTAAACATTTTCGTATTCAGTCTTCAACGTTGCTTTATATATATATTTTTTAGAAAATTTTCTGCACTGTTTAAAAAGCCCATTATTTATTTTTGACGTTTTCATTCTCATAAAAAGATCCTAAATATCCCATCCTAAAATTTCTGTATCTTTAACTCGACGCCAAACAACTTTTTTCAGACCTTTTTTAAGGCTCTCCCATAGGGCTGTCCTACCCCCCCCCCCCCCCCCCCCCCACCCCCCCCCCCCCCACCCCCCCCCCCTCCACCCCCCACCTTCCAGAAACAGCAGCAGCAACAACAAAGTAGTTTTTAAGGTTACTCCCCAAGTAAACGAAAATAATAATTAGAATAAACTTTGCAAGTTCATTCGTCGACTCCTGTCATGAATGTTGAATAGCATCTGACCTCGACGTCAGCCGACGTATTTAGGCTCCAGGTGGTTCCTCCCTCTCAGTCGTTATGGTTCAAACTGTAGTCGTTTCAGTACATCCATAAAGCCGACTCGATACAAAAGCATTCGTCTCCATAAAAACAATTTATACGGATTTCTTCAAACATTAGCTGATTTCATCAAACAATTATTTTTTTCTTCAAACAATTACTTTTTCTTCAACAATTACTTTTTTCTTCAAATAATTACTTTTTTCTTCAAACAATTACTTTTTTCTTCAAACATTTACGAGTTTTATAATTGAAAATGTGTTTGCGTCATATTGAAAAGACACTTATTCGACGCAAGTAAAAAATTGACCTCTTTCAGCTAAATAGTTTATTTTCATATAATATTTCAGATCTCTAGTTCGTTTTGAAATTCTCTTAATTATTCGTTAATCACAGATTTGATTGACTCGACATTTCGTCATAATGATAATTCCTATAAAAAAAAATGCTACCTCAGATATACCGCGTTGATGTAACAATTATTAATCTCAAAAGTGTGTCATCGGTTTACTTATTAGTTTCCCGGTTTACTTTTTTACTTATTGATTATCGATACCAACTGACTACAAAACAAGATACTAATCAACTCTTTTTAGCTTTGCAAATGGTTCCTAAAGGCGGACAATGAATTTGCAATAATAGACCGCTTATACCAGATTTCCCTTTGGTGGGGGACATTTCTCTCTCTCTCTCTCTCTCTCTCTCTCTCTCTCTCACCGATTTATTAATGCTCTATTTGGATTTAGCGTCTGTAATCAATTCAATGATTTTTGTTTCTATCTTATTCTGTAATCGAATGACTTGAATGATCTATTAATAATAATTAATAATAATAATAAAATGAGTTGTATCAACTGTTTTTATGGATGTACTGAAACGTCTTGATCGGAAATGGCCCTGAAGAGAAAGCTCGTCTGTAACAAATAATGATTTACATTAATCACATATAATAAAAAAAATGTTTGATACAAATAATTATAGATGGACATGTAACTAAAAACGAATTGTACCAGCTAATTTCTCGAGTAACATAAGGTTTGAGACAATATGATAGACCTAAAACTACAAGGGAGATGTACCAGTCAATCCCTCGAGTAATATACCTTAGCTTTGGGACAACAGGATAGGCCTAAAACTACAAAGGAATTGTACCACTTAATCCCTCGAGTAATATGAACTTTGGGACAATAGGATGCAATATTCAATTTAGGCCGAGGGCCAAGCGCTGGGACCTATGACGTCATTCGGAGACGAAAAGAAAATAAGAGTAAAAAGGTTTTGAAAAGACGCGTAACAGGCGGGAAATAAAAAGTTGCAGTATGAAACAATTGCTAGAGGAGAGGGTTGAGGAAAGTAAGATCGAAGAAAGATAATACGAACGGAGGTACAGCAAAAGGTTGGAAACCTCAGTGCACCGGGCGTGACGTGCTCTTACTAACGGATGGCGTCGTGAATAGCAGATCATCAGAAATATTGGAATGTCATTCAATAATGTACTATATAGTACACAGTCAATTCAAGTATATTGAGCTATAAAAAATATAACTATTTATTGATTACTTTTATATGTATATGTATTGTATTCTTAAAATTACCTTAAGTGTTTTTTTTAATAAAAGAAAAAAATGCAACCCGTTAATTATTTTGTTACCAGTTCCTGGTGCTTAAACGAGACTGACAGATTCTATCTTAAAATTTGCCTTTATGTGCCAAGAAGACAGTTGCCCCCCCCCCCCCCTCTGTCACTTTCGACTTTATAGGTTATGGAAAATCAGTTAACATAAACATTACCAATAATATTTCAATCGACTTTTCACCCATTTTAAAGAAAAAAGACAATTTTATCATTATAGCCAAAAACAGTGAACACTGGAAAACAACACTTTTCGAGTTTCATGTCGTCAGCTTGACTGAAGTCTCCTCCTCGTAAGAATATGATTATACCTTCACTCAGCACGTGAAATGTAGGACTATGACTATTATTGAAAATAACCTCTTAAAATACATACTATCACCTTGATTCGTCCTTAGTTTATGTATATAAACTGAGCTAACACGTCCCTTTACAAAAAATGTTGCGTGCGTATTAGCCAACTATCTTTAACCATGAATTCCAACACTTGGACTAAAATAACGCCTGCATTAGTTAACTAGACATATTCCTGTAATACAAGAGTGTGCTGTAATACCTTCTATCTTTAAAGTACTCGGAGCTATAAATGAATTAAAAATAATTCCAGAGTCAATCTGTATCTGTACTGAATGTCTTTTCCGCATCTGTGAATTCCCAGGTTTGGACATTCAATATTTCCTGTGGCCAAATTATACTCACGCTCTACTCAAAATGGTGGTACTGTTCTTTTCAGCAGAAAATGAATTGATAAATTAATAAGCCATATATTTGCCATCAAAATGCCCACAGGTAATAACAGGTAAACCTCATCAGTCAACGAAACCAAGAGTAGCAGAAATCAACACTAATTGCTTGACTGATTGATGGCTACTAAAACTGGCGTCACGCATAATTCGGTAAGGAACTTTAGGAATAGTAATGTATTAACTTAACTAGGCTGCACTGACGAATTATCTGAGACAGAATATTTTACCTTATATTTTTCTGGTTTGTTGTTTGTTTGTATGGTTTTTTTACGTTGCATGGAACAAATTGTTATTCAGCACCGGGTATATTTTGCTGGAACTCAAACAGTATGGTCTAGTAAATATTAACCTTATTATTTCCCTAACCTGTGAGCTTTTGAATACATAAAGTCTAATGTTTTCACTTATTAGGAATGTTCCTTTAAAGTTTGAAGTCTTCTGTATTGGTGTTCCGAGATTTTGAAGGTTCGTTTTCCATAATCGAGTCTAAACATGATCGGAATATCTCGATAACAACGCGTAAACGATTACTGAAACTATTCTACACCTTAATTACGCCCTTAAGACTAACGCAAAAAGTCTATTGAAAGACAGTTTTAAAAAGGCCTTATAAGCTGTCTGCATATGTTAAAAAATCCCAGCTGATTTCTGTTACGATATACAGTACGACCAAGTAAACCATTTTTGACTGATGCACGTAATAAAAACACTCATATTTAACGCTGGCTCATGCATCCGTTCTGGGCATCCTATTTCGCCATCCGCCCCCACCCCCCCTCCCCACAAAAAAAAATAAAATAAAAAATAAAAATGTTTCAACTCGCCAGCTACGTACAACAAATTCATTTCCTTATAAGAACACCTCACCTGACTTGCAGGTAATAAAGATTAATGAAAATCCATTTTAATGTTATATATTCGTCTATAAACAGCGGTCACTCACCCACACCTCCGTAGGAATACACACACCAAACCACCAGATTTACCTATATAACAATATACTACAATTAAACTATAAATATTAATTTGCATACATTTAAAAAAGATTAGCAAGAGCCACTTTTTTCAATGATCCACATAAATGCTTTGCTGCAATATCAATCGCCAAATTTACCTCTGTTCATCACCTAAAACTATATATAAAAGCTTCAATGGCGCCACCACTGACAGTGAGGCAATTTTTGACTACCGCTAAACATAGTTATAATTCCTCCTAAATAACAACACAGTTGCCACAGGAGGAATTTCAGATAATAACAAAGACATGATCCCAAATGGAGGAGGAATACTTAATTCACTTAAGCACTGATTGCCAAATCCTCAAAAATGCAAAGGTTTGAAGACTGATTACAGCAAATATCTCTCATTACCTAGGCAGCCTCATTGTATACCTTGGTTTAAAATAACATTTTTATGTTAAAGTCAAGGAATACTCCCCGTAAGCAATTGCTATTAATACGACAAAATTATTAACAAATATTAAAAGTACCAAGTCACAGACCGGGCTGCAGTTTTTAAAAGTCAAATCACAAAACCGTAACACAACTTTGCAAAGTAATGAACTCGGTGCATAATACCAAGCACATTAAAAGAAATACTTTTATTCTTCTACTTTTAAAGGCAGTACCCAACCCTACAGGACTACCTGTATAGCAAGTTGATGTCTTGTTTTGCAAGTTGATGTCGTGTATTGCAAGTTAATGTATTGCAGTGCAAGTTAATGCCTTGTATTGCAAGTTAAAGTCGTGTATTGAAAGTTAATGTCTTGTATTACAAGTTAATGTCGTGTATTGCATGTTGATGTAGTGTATTGCAAGTTTGTCTTGTGTTGCAAGTGGTTTTGTATAGCAAGTAGATGTCTTGAATTGCAAGTTAATGTGTATTGCAAGTTGATGCCGTGTATTGGAAGTTTGTCTTGTGTTGCAAGTTGTCTTGTATTGCAAGTTAATGTAATGACGCTTAAAACACTGAAATTACATTATGGATACCATCAACGTGAACATCAACGTGAAAGGAATTTTCAACCTATCCTCAGCTATAGTCTACAGCCTTTTTCCTTGGTAAACGCCTTAACGCAATATTAGTCCAATAACCACATTCACTTACCTAATCTACGACGAAGATAATACGTAAGTCAAAGAGACATTCGCCTTTATTTATCAAGACTGCCCTTAGTAATTATGCCACACCATAATGCCTTGGATATCCAGCAGCTGTTTACGTAACTTTAAATCTTATAATCTCACTATTTGAACACTTGGCGCCAACTCTGCTAATACGAAATTAAATACAGCACAGAAACCAAATACTTTTGGTGCGTGAAGTCGCGTACCGTGTCAATGACACCAAAATGATTTAGGATTTTTTCAAAACCTCCAAGAGGCGCAGCCATTAACACTAATAGTAATACGTCCAGCTCGTCTCGAGCAAGGCAGACTATCAGGTATTAACGTAATTGTCATTAATTTTGTTTTAGTCTCAGCCTTGTGATTTACTTTAATTGTTGATTTATTTAAGGTTAAGTTTGGTTTTTCTTGTAACAAGGCTGTGTTGCTAAAGACGTTTAGTGGCCTACTCCCCGGCATTGGTATGTAAAATAAAAAAAGTTCACTCTCCTAACTCCATCTATTGTTTCTTTTGGTGTTGGTGAGAGCTGCCATGGACTCTGGAGTGTTGACTGGCAGTTTCATCTCCTGATTTTACTGTGTTCGTCCTTGGAGACAAGTTTTTCTTCGGAGGATAAGGTTCCTCTTCAGTCAGTACGGGCCTGACTTGCATGCCTCCCACACTTTAGCTGCTTGAATTACCTGGATTACCTTTTGTGCTGTGGGCTCAGTTCCTGTGCCACCCACGGCGTTCTGAGCTATTGTAGCCTACCCTAGGCTAGTGTTTGAGTGAGGTGTGGACTTCCTGCGGACTCAGGACGACGCAGAGGAATTATTCCCGGCCGAGTGGACGCAGGAAGGGCACCTCTGCATCCTCCAGGACGTTTTCTTCGCCTGTGCGGCAGTTGTGGGGGCATTGTGGCCCGAGGAGGAACGTAGGGAGTCTGTGAACAGGTAATATCCTTTTGGTATTTATTTCAGGGTGGCACTATTAGTTGTATACCCCTGTTGCTACCTGTGCTCCAGAACTCCCTCCGATAGCGGTGACCTGATGTGTGACGCCGTACCTGGTGGCTTGCTGTAAGACAGTGTCAGAGTTCCCCCAGTGCTATGACCCTCAGCCTAGCACCTTTGGACGCCAACAAGTGTGGGTGTAACCCTTTGTTCCCTCTATAAACTGTGAGGAGTTTTTCTGTGGTTTTCATTATTTTTGAAGTTCTCATATAGAGAACATTTTATTTGCCCCACTATCCTAGGGTGTTAATGTTAAGTTTAGCTTTATAATATTAGGTAGGAATTTAAGTGTTTTCTTTCTGTATGTCTACTCCTTCCTTCCTAACCTTATTTAGTTATAGGTAGGTTTTATTTGGGCCCTTATTTACTCCTTACGTTATTTTTGTACTGTCTTAGGGATGCAGTTTTAGAGTTTAGGTTATCTTACTGGAATTATTTTAAGGACTGCGTATTAGTCCTGTAGTCACAAGGCTGACGGTTGTTAATTTCTATTGCTTTGTGTAATAAATATTGTTAAGTTTTCTCTCTCGCGTTTTCGTCTCCATTGACCTTTATTTATTGGACACTGTATTGACTGCCCTCTCTTTCCTGGTGCTTTAAGAAACTTGCACACGGCCCCCACAAGGGTCGTAATAATTGGCGACCGTGACAGGATTGAGAGCTCAGGGTGTTCAGTAATTGGGTCTGTGGAGCGGCACTCGAGTGAGAGCTTCAGTATTTGTTACCTTTTTGGGTAGTGTTGCCTTCCCCCCCGAATTTTTTAATTTTGCATGATGGAGGAATTTACTTTTGATCCGGCAGAGTTTTTGGGGTCGGCTGATTGTTTGAAGCATCTGCCGGTTTTGAGTAAGAAACTTTTAATAGAGTGTGCACGGTGGTTGGGTATTGTGGTGAAGTCTTCGGACTCAAAAAGAAGGAAGTTTTGTCCTTAATCAGGAGTAAGGTTAGTCAGGACATGGCTGACGCAGAGCATTTGGTTAGCGATAGGGAGGATGATTTAGGAAGTGTTAGTGAAGGGAGTGTGGATATGGATAGAGACAATGTGAGTGTGGCAGCTGGTCTAACCTTATTTGAAGATCCTCCTCATATCGGTACCCTGTATGAAGGTCCTGCAAATTTTCCCGAAGGTCCCCTTAAAGGTAGTGGGAATTTATCTAATAATCCTTTTTTGCCTCTTAATTCTGTATCAGTGGAACTGTCCCCCATTTCTAATGTTTTGGGTGGGAATCTAAGAAGACAGAGAATTTAAGTTGATATGTAAACGCATAGAGTTGCGTAAAATTGAGTTTGAGGAAAACGAGAGGGCTAGGCGTCATGAGAGGGAGATGGTAAACTTAAATTTGGAAATGGCTAGGCTACAGATAGCAAATATGGCTAGCTCACCAAAGGTAGAGGATAAAGAGAAATTGAATTTAGGTGCAGCACTTAAATTAGTGCCTATGTTTGATGAGAAGAACGTCCCAGAGTTCTTTAAGGCGTTTGAGCGTGTGGCTACCCGATTGTCTTGGCCCACAGAGATGTGGACAGTTCTTATCCAGTGTAAGTTGGACATTGGCAAGGCAATTCGGGTATATAATGCCGTTGGAGGAGGGAGTAGCTCGGGACTATCAAAAAGTTAAGAGCTTGGTTTTGAAAGCGTATGACCTGGTTCCTGAGGCCTATCGCCTCAGGTTTCGTAATTACACTAAACACCCTGCACAGTCCTTCGTTGAGTTTGCCCGCATCAAGGAGGAACAGTTCAATGACTGGTTAAAGAGTCGGCAGGTCGTCACTTTCGCTGCGTCACGCGAACTTCTGCTCCTTGAAGAATTTAAGAAAGCCTGTAGCAGGGAGTTGAGGGTACACCTAGAGGAGGTGAAGGCTACTAAAGTGAGTAGTGCCGCTCAGTTAGCGGATGAGTATGTGTTGAATCATCGGTCTGGTAGTGGAAATTTCAAGTACGAAATGTTGCAGTAAATCCCATTCGCCCTCGTTGCCCCCGAATGGGGTGGTAGGAGAGGAGAAGCCTCTTTGTCGATTCCCCATACCCCTAAAAATAATGTTTAACCCCCCTAATTTTGTTTCAGGTGGTAGGGATATGAGTAGAGTCCAAGGAGGGTCTCCTCCCCCTAGAGTTTTTGTTAATAGGGGTTACCCTAATGCAGGTACTACCAGGTCAAATAATAATGAAAATAGAGGTTCAGGTCGTCGAGGAACTTGCTATTGGTGCAACAAACCAGGGCATTTCCAAAGCCAATGCAATGCTCGTCGATATTACCTGGAACGTAATGGTCAAAGTCCTGTGGCTGTAATTCCTGATAGGTCTAATGTAAATAGTAGTGCTGTAGACAGATCAGTTGTAGACAGTAGTAGTGTAGGTAGTAAGGTCAAAGATGTTTCTAATGCTCAATTGTGACTCGAGTTTGATAAATATGTATGGCCTGGAAAGTTGATTTATGATAACTGTGTTGTCCAGGTTAAGTTTCTTAGGGACACCGGTTCTGCCCGGTCGTTGATTTTTAAGACTTCTCTAAATGGTGGTACTAAATATACTGGCAATTTTGTAGTGTTGGGAGGTTTCCCAGATTCAGTTGTGTCTGCTCCTTTGGGGTAACGTCCCCACTTGTCCTTTTTTCCCAGGATATGAATCAAATACCTGAGTTATGGCTGTGGTGGATAGTCTGCCTATCCCTGGAATTGATGGTATCCTGGGGAATGACATGCTGGATGGGGAAGGTCGGGAGCTGTTCCCTATATTGTCCGTTAATGCCAGTCCCGTGGCTGTAACTACTCGTTCCGCAGCAAGAGCTGCTAATCTACTTGAAGATAATGATGATGACTTAATGTTAAGTAGTGTAGAGTTAGATGTAGAAAGGCCCGGGTCAGTAGAGAGTAGTGGAAGTAATGTAGTTAGTCCTTTTAACTTTGATTGTGACAGAGCTGCTTTTATCAAAGCTCAGAAAGATGAATTTAATTTTGATTTGGGTGATGTCGAGGATCTAACTAAGCCTAAGTTTGGTATTGTAAAAGGTCTTTTATACAGGTTTAGTCGTCCTGCCACTGATTATGTAAATAAAATTGGTCGTGTTGAATCAGATCAATAGTGCCGTCTCAGTTCAGAAAATCTGTGTTGGAATTGGCTCACACAAATTTCTTTTCAGGTCATTTGGGCATGTCGAAAACTTTCCACAGTTTGGCTAGATATTTCTGGTGGCCTGGAATGAAAATGAGTGTAAAACAGTTCATCCGAGAGTGCGAAACTTGTCAAGTCATGGGGAAGCCGAACCAGGGTATTCCTAAAGCCCCATTGCGTCCCATACCGGCCATAGGGGAGCCTCAGAGTTGGTTATTGATGTTGTGGGTCCTTTACCCGAACCCAAGACTAAAACTGGTTATGTAATTTATTTACTAACTATCATGGATAGAGCCTCTCGTTTTCCTGAAGCTATACCTATGAGGCGTATTACTTCAAAGTTTGTTTTTGAAAAGTTAATTGATTTCTTTTCCAGATATGGTCTCCCTCGTGTAATTCAGACTGACTGTGGGACGAATTTCACGAGTAAGGTATTCAGGGGCAAATGTGCATAACTGGCCATTCAGCACATTACCAGCGTACCTTATCATCCGGAGAGTCAAGGTGTGGTGGAAAGGTTTCATCAAACCCTCAAGTCTGTACTTAAGAAACTTTGTTATGATTCTGATAGCGAATAGGACAAAGTCCTCCCTTTTGCCCTCTTTGCTATTAGAAATCACCTAACTCTTCTACAGGTGTAGCTCCTTTCGAGTTGGTATTTGGGCACAAAGTTCGAGGACCATTAGAAATTATGTTTGAGATGCTAAAATTCAGCTGGAAGGGGGAAGTAAAAGTTGGAGGGTTGGTGGAAGACTTAAGGTCTAGGATGTTGATGCCTGGAAGTTTGCCAGGGAGAATTTGAAGAGTCTCAATCCCGAATGAAGGAAAATTTTGATAAAAAGGTTAAGGTTCGTTCATTTGAACCGGGGGAATTAGTATTAGTGTTGAGTATGGATCCGGACAGTTTTCTCGAGCCGAGGTATAAGGGTCCTTGGAAGGTTCTGAGGAAGTTGTCTGATGTTAACTATGAAATTGAGGCTCCAGGTTCAAGCCGTAAATGCAGAATATTTCATATTAATCGTTTAAAGCCTTATGTGGGTAAGTGTGGTGATCCTTTAGCGATAGTGTATGAACCAGTGTCCTGTGGTAGTTGATGTACCTCCAGAGGAGTCCGATGACTTAGTGTGTCAGGTGTCCTTCGGATGCATTAGGGAAAATATGCAAAATTTAGAACTGTTGAAAAAGTAGTTTAGGACATTTAAATTTTAATCAAAGAAAAGAACAGTTGCGTACTTAATTTAATCTATTCTTTTTCAGAACTTTTTCAGGATGCCCCAGGAAGAACCCAGGTTTTGAGCCATGATGTTGATGTGGGTGGTGCTTCCCCTGTAAAGCAGAGTCCTTACCGGCTGAACCCTATAAAATTGGATTTGGTCAGTAAGGAGATCAACTACATGTTGAAGCATGACCTTATTCAGCCATCAGTGAGTCCCTGGAGTTCTCCCATAGTACTGGTAAAGAAGGCGGATGGTAAGTTCCGCATGTGTGTGGATTATCGGAAGGTTAATACCCACACCAAAGATGATTCTTTTCCATTACCCCGTATTGATGACTGTCTGGATCGGATCGGGTCTGCAAGTTTATTACCAAATTGGATCTGTTTAAAAGGGTACTGGCAGGTTCCATTGTCCGATCGTGCTCGTGAGATATCTGCATTTGGTTACTCCTTTCGGACTTTACGAATGTAAGGTTATGCCCTTCGGCATGAAAAATGCTGCATGCACTTTTCAGAGGTTAATGAATAGGGTCATTTGTGGTCTGGAAGGAACAGAAATTTATATTGATGATTTGGTTGTTTATAGTGATGACTGGAACACCCATATGGTAAGCTTCGTAAGGTTTTTTGAAGCTCTAAGGCGTGCTGGACTTGTAGTTAATTTGGCCAAGTGTGAAGTAGGGCAGGCCAAGGTTTGTTATTTAGGTCACGAGGTTGGTTTGGGTCAGGTGGCTCCAAAACAAGCTAACCTCGAGGCAATTATAAGTTTGAAAAGACCTGGAATGTTAGAGAGGTAAGAAGAGTGCTGGGCCATGACGGGTGGGGTATTACAGACGGTTCGTCCGTAATTACTCTGATCTTGCTCAGGCCTCTTACTAGTTTATTAGAAAAGGAAAGAAATTCTCCATGGTCTGATCAGTGTGAAAAAGCTTTAACCAACTTAAATCAATATTGATAACTAATCCTATTTTAACTTCTCCAGATTTTCATAAGCCATTTATCATTGCCGTGGACGCTAGTGACGTTGGTATAGGAGGTGTCCTTTTCCAAAGGAAGGAAAGCGGTGAAGTTCATCCGGTATCTTACTTCAGCAAGAAGTTGTTGGCAGCTGAAAAGCGGTACTCAACAATTGAAAAAGCTCTTTCCTTGGTTCGATCTTTGACTCACTTCAAACCTTATGTAACAAATTTTTCTTTTCCCGTGGAAATCTGGACAGATCACAACCCGCTGGTGTTCATCGAACGGATGAAAGGAGCCAACCAAAGGATTTTGCGATGGGCGCTTTTTCTACAGAATTTAATTTGATTATTAAGCACGTGAAAGCTCGGAAAATAAGATTCCTGATGCCCTTTCCAGGACTACTTAAGTATGTTTGGCCTACCCCTCCTCATGCGCTGCCTGCTCGTTTCTCAAATTGGGTTGTATGAAAAAAAAGTTATCGTGTAGTATAATTTCATTTGTTCTTGTGCGTTTTTCTTAGTAGGTTAAGTTTGATAAGTTTTTCTTTCGAAACATAACTTAGTCTTGTAGGCGACCAAGCCAGTTGCTTCTGTCCTGTTAGTAGTTTTTTTTTATATAATGGTGTTATACTAAGACATCTGGAGTGGTGCTGTGTGTGTGGTAGGCTAAGGTGTGTCTGAACTTTATTTAGGTTTAGCTAGATAGGTTTGTTTCTTAGTCTTTAAGGTTTTCTTTGCTGAGGTGTTTTTTGTTTTTGCCCATGTTGGTTTGGGTTGTTGCATATGGAGATGTATATATATATTTGGTTTGTATATTATGTTTCAGATTAACTGTCATTCTGTTTCAGGTTTTTGTCATTTTGTTATGTACTCTTTGAGTCTAATTAATAAATAGTCTTTAATGTGCTCTTTTTACAGGTCTTCCATTTATAAAAAAAAATTTTTTTTGCTTTATTATTCAAATTTTTTTTTTTCTTCGGGGAGGAAGGTATCAGGTATTAACGTAATTGTCATTAATTTTGTTTTAGTCTCAGCCTTGTGATTTACTTTAATTGTTGATTTATTTAAGGTTAAGTTTGGTTTTTCTTGTAACAAGGCTGTGTTGCTAAAGACGTTTAGTGGCCTACTCCCCGGCATTGGTATGTGTAAAAAGTTCACTCCTAACTCCATCTATTGTTTCTTTTGGTGTTGGTGAGAGCTGCCATGGACTCTGGAGTGTTTGACTGGCAGTTTCATCTCCTGATTTTACTGTGTTCGTCCTTGGAGACAAAAGTTTTCTTCGGAGGATAAGGTTCCTCTTCTAGTCAGTACGGGCCTGACTTGCATGCCTCCCACACTTTAGCTGCTTGAATTACCTGGATTACCTTTTGTGCTGTGGGCTCAGTTCCTGTGCCACCCCACGGCGTTCTGAGCTATTGTAGCCTACCCTAGGCTAGTGTTTGAGTGAGGTGTGGACTTCCTGCGGACTCAGGACGACGCAGAGGGAATTATTTCGGCCGAAGTGGACGCAGGAAGGGCACCTCTGCATCCTCCAGGACGTTTTTCTTCGCCTGTGGCAGTTGTTGTGGGGGCATTGTGGCCCGAGGAGGAACGTAGGGAGTCTGTGAACCAGGTAATATCCTTTTGGTATTTATTTCATGGGTGGCGCTATTAGTTGTATACCCCCTGTTGCTACCTGTACTCCAGAACTCCCTCCGATAGCGGTGACCTGATTGTGTGACGCCGTACCTGGTGGCTTGCGTAAGACAGTGTACAGAGTTCCCCCAGTGCTATGACCCTCAGCCTAGCACCTTTGGACGCCAACAAGTGTGGGTGTAACCCTTTGTTCCCTCTATAAACTGTGAGGAGTTTTTCTGTGGTTTTCATTATTTTTGAAGTTCTCATATAGAGAACATTTTTATTTGCCCCTATCCTAGGGTGTTAATGTTAAGTTTAGCTTTATAATATTAGGTAGGAATTTAAGTGTTTTCTTTCTGTATGTCTACTCCTTCCTTCCTAACCTTATTTAGTTATAGGTAGGTTATTTGGGCCCTTTATTTACTCCTTACGTTATTTTTGTACTGTCTTAGGGATGCAGTTTTAGAGTTTAGGTTATCTTACTGGATTTATTTTAAGGAACTGCGTATTAGTCCTGTAGTCACAAGGCTGACGGTTGTTAATTTCTTTATTGCTATTGTGTGTAAATATTGTTAAGTTTTCTCTCGCGTTTTCGTCTCCATTGACCTTTATTTATTGGACACTGTATTACTGCCCTCTCTTTCCCGGTGCTTTAAGAACTTGCACCACGGCCCCACAAGGGTCGTAATACAGACAAATAACCTGTCAAGCCACTAGACGTAACTATGGCGGTGAACTTATGAGAAACTGGACTTACGTTAATTAACGTCTGATTTTTCTTTATATGTACAACGACCAGTAAGATGAAAGTTGTATGCACACAAAACCATTTATATTCCCAAAACAGTGATTCAAATTTTGACAAACCAAAAAATTTCATTTGAATTGTTCCTGGTGTTTTAACTGAGAGAGAGAGAGAGAGGAAATTTTTTTTTTTTTATAGTTATCCAAATATCCCAAAATACTTTTTTCTATATAAATTATTTCTATCTCAATAGAAAACGTAAAAAATATGTAAATGGTAAACTATGGTAATCTTGTCTCCCTCGTTTGTAAATTTCAGAAATCAAATAAAATCACTAGAAATATAAAGATATTTATATTATCATATGACGAAAGGCGTTGCTAGTAATACAAATAAGATTAATGCTTCTTATGAATACTAAATAAAGGGCAGTAAGTGCTAGGTATACCAAATATAAGATTTTTTTTTTTTTTGTGCATATAATGTTTTCTCAAGATTGCACGCTCAAGACATCTATTGAGTGCTATGACAATCTTCGGATGACGTTTGGTCGGTAGAAGACGAAACTATTATATATTGTTCTAGCAAGACCACGAATAAATCCTGCATTGATATATATGATGAATATTATAAAGGAAGTAATATGCATATATCTAAAATTGAACTTTAATAAGGGGACGTTTTGAAGAACGTAAAATGTTTTCAAGAAATTGCCGAAGTTCGTTCCGGTAACAAAACAATGGCTGCTCGTTGTCCGGAGAGGAGGCAGGATTGCCAACATTAGGGGAGGCTTTAACATCCAATTAAAGGCAAAGGACGAAGTAGTCTTTACGAGAATCAATTAATAAAAGGCGTTAAAGGATTTTCATACAGAATACTTTGTCATCTTCGATCAAAAAAATGAGAAAATAACGTATAGAGCGGCAGCCCGTACCGTTGAGATACAACGAACGAGATACCGACTGTAACCCCATCTGGTATTTAGGAGTAGACTTGTAAACTGTGAAACTGACCGTCTGCCGAAAATATATGGGTGGCTTACTTAACAAGCACCACTAATTGCTTGTTAGATTTTGGGTCTAGATCTAATATATGAGATACCAGATGAGACTCTACTGATTATAGAATGACCAGTGACAGACATTTTGGAGGGGGATTCCCCCTGACAGACGCACTGAAAAGGGGGGGTTAATTAGATCTAGATCCAACTTAGGAGATACCGAGAAAAATTGACACTACAATAGCAATGCACATCCTAGAATATTGTGGCGGTAATGACAGACGTTTTAGTGGGTGGTTACCCCCTGACAGACACCCCACAACGAGTGGGGAGGGGGAGACAGGATCTCCATCCAACATCGGAGATACCAAGTAAAATTTGTACTACAATAACACTGCACTTCCTAGAATTCTGTGATGGTAATGCCAGACATTTTAGTGGGTGGTTTCCCCCTGACGGACACCCCACAACGAATTGGGAGGGGGAGGGGTAGGGGAAGACAGGCTCTGCATCCAACATCGGAGATACCAAGTATAATTTGTACTACAATAGCACTGCACATTCTAGAATGCTGTGATGGTAATGCTAGACATGTTAGTGGGTGGTTAGCCCTTCACAGACATAACCTACGATTGGAAGGGAGAGCTGGGACACCTTGAAATAATCCAAAATCTATCATAGGCAATATTAATATTAGAAATATGGTAAGTATCTGAAAATCGTGAGCCTGATAAAATGTAAAAGGCAAAAAATTCAAGAAATATTGTGATGTTTCAGGATAAGAATTACTGCCGGAGTTATTTTTTAAAATTCCTATCGAAGTATGGAATATTTCACTTCATGAATTACATCACATCTATATAGATACTATGTGTGTGAGACTTACTAGACTTGGTCTACTTTCTATAGTTTCACACACACACACACACACACACACACACACACACATATATATATATATATATATATATATATATATATATATATATATATATATATATACTATATATAATATTAGCACTATCCTTTGGTTTGGAGTCATTACTTCACACAAAGTAGTTATTTTATCTGGATGGGTGGGGGGGAGGGGGGTCACAAGTGGCAACAGCTATAAGTACGTGTGCTGAACCACTTTTGAATAATTAAATCAGTCATATGGTGCCACTCTCAATTCCTCTAAAAAAAGAAATGTAAGATAAGTATTCTCGTTTTAATAGCGTCTTTGGTAATTTTCTTTTTGGTCATTTTCTTTTCAGCCATGTCGAGGTTCGTAGCCTAACATGTCTTATCATAACTGAATTGTTCTTTAGTTGCTGTTGGTTCGTGTGGATGAAATGATATTTTTTATCATTTTATCATTTTCCAGTCCAGAAGTTTCTAGAAGCACATTTAGCAGCATGCTTAAGAGCGCAACTGCCCCTTTACCTAATTTACAAGTGAAGAGGGAGAGATCTTATTATGGTTCTTTCAGCAATTTGAAGATACGACGAAACGCTTCAGTTATTCTGACTACGATAAATTCTTACTTTTGAAACAGCAAATTTCAGGGCGTGCCCTATCTTTGATAAATTCCCTGGACAGCATACAGCATTCTTATAACGTAGCAAGAGAGCTTTTATTGAATGCTTTAGCCTCTCCCGTCACTAGAAAATTCAACGTCATCAAACAAATGTCGAATCTGAAGCTTGATTACAATACAGAACCGTTTGAGTACATAGGGAAAATTAATTCTATTTGCGGATCCATTAGCGCTTTGCCTGGCATGGTTTGAATGAGAACTTCCAGTCTCATTTAATTCATATCACCAACGAAACCAGGCCATCTTTGAATCAGATAGGAGATAAATTTTTTGAAGCCACTGAAAGGTACTTAACCAGTCAACGACAGTATAAAATTAAGCAGAAAGCAAGAGAACTTTGTCCTAAGAGAGCTACGAGTTTTGCTGCAAATGTTAATTACCAAACAGGCCCATCACTCAACGTTTTCAAAGTGTGTCCTTTATGTAATGAGGATGGTGACTCCTCTCATCCCATTCACAAGTGTAAAAAGTATCCTGAACCTAGGTTAAAAATCAACAAGCTAAGAAATTTCAAGGCTTGTATAAAATGCGGCAGGTTGGATCATAATGAGGATACCTGCAAATTTCACTTCCGGAAGCGTTGCGATTGTGGCGCTTGGCACTTCAAGTTTCTATGCATGAGCCAAGAAAGCAGTGGAGTCCTGAGGGATAGTGGTCAAAGTAATGTAAAATTGAAAAAGGAAAATTCTAAACAAAGTGATCGAGTTGTGAAGGAGAGTAATTCAAGCATGATATTTGTTGAGACATTTTCTGAGTCGTTCAAAGTCACAGACTGTCGCCACGCAATACTCCCTACCTTTTCTTGCATTCTTCAGGGAGAGACAAAGATTCGTTGCATGAGGGACAGCGGGTGTCAGTCAAACTTCATATCAGAGGAGAGGGCAAAGCATGAAAACTTGCCTGTCATAAATTCTGATCTCAGAATCAAAATCAATGGATTTAACTCTTCCAAAGTTTATCATACTAAGTCTTACAAAGTGCCTTTGACGATTGGAGATCATATTTACGAGATTGAAGCAACGGGTGTGCCATCTATTCACACTTCATTGAAATTGCCTGGCTTGCAGAAAATTGTTCGGGAATTTATGAACAGGGGATATTCCTTGGCTGATGATTTCATGAAGGACGGAAAAGATGAAATTAATAACATAGATTTTATTCTTGGGTCAAATTTTGCTTATTGTCTTCCTGAAACAAGTTTCATTTGGGGGTATTGAGAATGATGCACCGTCGGTTTATTCCTTGACTGCCGCAGGTGTAATGCTAGTGGGTAACACAGATCAAATTAGGAGCAATTTGAAGCACCTCCCTCCTTGTTTTGGGGAAGAAAAGACAAAAGCTGAAGTGCCTTTGTATACATGTGAGGATCTTGCCCTTTCAAGTCATAATTCTTTAGATCCTCTCCTAGATTGTGATGATCTGACAGAAAGTGAAGGCGGGATAGCAATGGTGAACGATGCGGGGAGAATCAACTATGCTTCCTTGGAAAGAGCTACTCAAGAGATCCTTGATAAGTGTTGCACAGATACCTTAAATTATGACACGCAAACATTTCCCGGTAAGGTAGTTGAAAACGAAAGAATAATAAATTATGTTCTTCAAAATACAAGGCGTAATGAAGACGGCAGGTTAATCAAGCCACTAATCTGGAATCACAAAGTGAAGCATTTGCTAGGGCAAAATAAAACTCTAGCTACTAAAATTCTAAATTCAAATTTCCAAAGATACTCTAAGGGTGATGGAGTAAAGTTTGAAATTAATCGACCAATGCTTTAGAGAGCAATCTGAACAAGGTATTATAGAAAGAATTGACAACCTTGATCAGTACTTAGAGGAAAATCCAAATCACAGTTTCTTGGCCCACATGGCAGTATTTAAACCAAAGCGTGACACTACAAAATGCCGAGTAGTATTTTTATCAAATTTATGTGAAAATAATCCTTTACAGGGAGTAACCATGAGTCACAATCAAGCTATGTTGAGTGGACCTTGTTTAAACCAAAAGATCACCACAGCTTTATTACAGCTACGCTTTGATTCCAAACTCCTGTGTTTTGATATTAAAAAAGCCTTTCTCAACATATGCCTCTCTGATCTAGATTCCAGCAAGTTACTTTTTCTATGGCATCGTAATGTACAGAAAGGAGATTACAGTATTGTTGCATATCGTAGCTTAAGACTTCCATTTGGTCTTGTTTGTTCCCCATGCATATTATTACTTGGACTATATAAAATTTTGATGATTTACACTGATGATGATGACCAGGTAAATTTGCTTAAAAGACACATTTATTCATTAATATATATGGATAATGGCAGTATTACTGCAAATAATAGTGAAAAATTGAAGTGGGCCTTTCAAGAGTTAAAAGGAATATTTGAGCCCTATAAATTTTATCTTCAGCAGTTTGTAACAAATGATACCGAAATTCAAGAGGAAATTGATAACAGCTCTGGAGAGAAAACTAGCAGATCAGTCAGATTATTGGGGCTCTTATGGGATCGAGTTGATGATACCCTATCCACTAAGCCTCTAGTTTTAGATGGTGAGGCAAATACAAAGAGGAATGTTTTGAAAACTATTGCCAGTCACTATGATGTGTTTGGCTTTACTTTGCCCATTTTGAATCGAGCACGGCTCTCTCTACATAAATTACAATGTGATTCGTCCAGTACCTGGGACTCCAAATTACCGGATGCAGAAATTAAAGAATGGAAAAACATATGTCGACAGGCAAATTCCTCTCCCAGCCTCGGGAATTAGAAGATTTTGGCTGGCCAGAAAGAAATGGAGCAATATAAACTGATTGCGTTTTACCGATATCAGTAAGGATATATACGGAACTGTTATCTTTATTCAGGATATCCAGTCATTAGAAGTGAACTTTGTTATAGCTAAGAACCGTTTTGTGAACAAGCAATTATCTGGGAAGAGCATGCCTTCCCTTGAGTTTCAGGCCATTACTTTGGGTGCAGAAGTGTTAATAGATATCTATAAGGAATTAACTGGGCCCTCGTGTGTTGAAGCAATCAACATCAAAGAACTCCATCTGTTTTCTGATAGCTTGGTGTCCTTATCCTGGATTAATTCCTATTGTTATAAATTAGATAAGATGCATAAACACAGCACCTTTATTCGTAATAGGTTAGAACATTTAAGTACCTTGTGTGAGACGCATCCTATAAGATTTCAATTTGTTTCAGGTATTGAAAATCCAGCTGACGTTGTCACTCGTGTAGCTTCATATAAAACTACCGTTAAGTCTAATTTCCTCTCTGGGCCAGTGTTTTTGAAAGAATCTGCTAACTTCTATTCCAGTCGCAGTGATATAATCAATATCATTGTACCAAACCCCAGTGCAAAACCAGTGGATGTTGTTTCGGAGAATTACAATCAAATTAATTTTGGCTCCTCGGAAGAACATTTAGCTTCAACAGGCGGGTGTTCTGGGTCTTTCAAATCCGGCCAAATTACTACTGGTGCAGCCGGTAAGGGAGAATCGGAGCACTTGGTGACTGTGAACAGGTTTTCCAGTTTGTCTAGGCTTGTATCTGTTCATAGGTACGTGCTTAAGTTTATTGGGAGCCTAAAATGCAAACTTTACTCCAGGTATCCTGAGAGGTATGGAAACCTGAGAGTTCTTGACGAAAACTTGTATGCCAGGGCAATGAATTACATAATTAGAATAGAACAGCACATTTATTTTCCCGAGATATTCAGGTATTTTGACAGTGATTCTAAGTTCGTTAAAGATATCCCAAACATTGTTAATCAACTCAATGTATATCCTGATAATGAGAGAATTCTAAGAGTGAAAAACAAATTCTCAAGATGGAAAAATGATAAGAATTACAGATTTCCTGTTTTGCTTCCTAAGAATAGCTACATCACAAAATTAATTGTTTTAGATTTGCATGAGAAAATGTATCACTCAGGCTGTTACAAGGTTTTGTCTGAATTAAGAAGACAATTTTGGATTCCACACTGTTTCTCTGTTGTGAAACGCATCCTGCAAGAATGCATACTTTGTAGAAAACTGAAGCAGAGAGCTATTAAACTAAATCAATCTCCCTACAGGTTATTCAGACAAGAACCACCTAGTGTTCCCTTTCGTACAATATTCATAGATCACATAGGCCCTTACTTTGTACTTTACAATGGCAAAAAGGTGAAAGTCTGGATTCTTTGCATAACTTGCCTTTGGTCGAGGGCTATTAATTTAAAAGTTTGTCTTAACATGACCTCAAGTGAGTTCATTAGAGCTTTACAGCTTCATTCATTTGAATATGGAGTGCCTGAATTATGTTTATCTGATCTTGGTTCATCCTTAGTTGCAGGAGCTAACATAATTACTGACTTTCTGAATGATCCAGAAACCCAGAATTTTTTTGAAGAACAAGGAGTACGTCCATTAAAATTTGAGCAATATTTTAAAGGCCATCATCCTCTTGGGGGATTAGTAGAAGTATGTGTGAAGATGGTCCGCCAGTTGCTTCATTGCTCAATCAAGAAAAATGTTCTTCAGTATAGAGATTTTGAGTTTGTGGTTTCACAAACTATTCACCTGGTTAATCGAAGGCCTATTGCTTTCTCGGAAGGTCGAAGAGATACCAGTGATGACGTAATTCCAGACCATATTACCCCAGAGAGGTTAATACATGGCTTGGACTTAGTGTCTTTGAATCTTATGCCAGCCATGCAGCCGCTTCACACTAGCAATGATCCTGATTGGTCTTTAAACACTGACCCTATTGATACCATAAGAACAAGTTATGAGAAACTGAAGAAGGTGCGCACACATATGATAGAAACCTACAATGCAGAATTTTTGAATAATTTGATGACTCAGGCTGTCAATGATAAAAGTAGATATAAGCCTGTTACCCACAAAAAATTACATGTAGGGGACATTGTACTGATAAAAGAGGAGAATTGCAAACCTACCAATTTCCCATTGGCAGTTGTTAAAGACATTAAAACTAACGTAATTGATGAAGTAACTGACGCTGTTCTGCTTAAAGGTAAAAACAGGGTATGGTTCGACGCCACGTCACATCTTTAATCCCCAATATTAACGCGCAAGGAAAATGTCACAATCAAATATTAAAACATTGAAAGATCATATTTCTGTTAATACTACCGATCCCACAGCAAACTGGGGGAAGATAAGCCTCAGAAAAAAGAGAGGCCCCCCTTTCCAACGAGGAAAGCACGCTCTGCAAAGCATGCAAAAGACTCGAGGTATGATTAGTGACATTTGAGGAACCTTTCAGGAACATAACTGTATATAGTTGGGTTTATTAACTGTATATAATTTTGCTCATTTCACAATTATATATATATTTTCATATATAATTTGGGATTAGTCCTACATTTACTAAGGATAGAAATGTAGAACCCTTGGCCTGGAATGTAAAAGAAAAGGCTGAAATTTTTCTAGTTATTCCAGAGTTCTACATTTAACAAAAGATTAAATGTAGAACCCTTGGTGTTGGATGTAAAGAAATATCTTTATGCTTTTCGTATATTTCTGTTGTACTGAAAAGTACATTATGTCTTTTGTTTACTTTGATGGTGGTTGGAACTATGGGCATTTGTTTAATGGTAATTTGTTTTATGGTTATAGGATAATTTGCGACTTTGTTTACTATTGAGCCTGAATAGTTCTTGAAACTGACAGTTTGACAGTTAAATATCCACTCACTCTGCCTTTTGAGTATTTATATTCAGCGGTCCAGAATCCAGGCCAGAGGCAGATGCCAGTAGGACAGTTTTTCCAGCGGAGGAGAGTCAGGATTCCAGTCCAGAGACCAGCACAGAAAGCAGTCCGGAGTGGAGTGGCACCAGACCTTTGAGATTTTCTGACATTTTTCTTTACCCTGGAGTTTTCAAGTGTCATGGAGCGATAAACTCCACCTAGGCCGAGCGATAGGATTTCATGTTCGGAGAGAGGCAACGCGAGTAACTGGACTTATCATCTAACCACGAAAGACCAGGATCTAAAGAAACGTAAGTCAGTTGAGAGACCTTATGCAGGCTCAAAAGGATTGATCTGTTTCTTAGATATAATTTACGCTTATTATAGTTTAAATTATGGTCGCCAACACGTCGAAAAAATTAAAGTAAAGGATTTTATCATTATAATTACCATTATACTTATGCCTTTGGTTTATAAACCAGTAGTTTCATTTTTACTAAGATTAACTACGAACGTAATTCAAATATATTTTTTCTTATTTAGTAACGAGTGTTCATTTACGAAATTTACGTTTCCCTTCTCGTTAAATTCGTCGATTTATTTCTTACGTTAAATTGATTCTTTTCAAGAGGTGTATATTCTTTTTTATTATTTTAGGTCCTTTACATATGGTAGATGAGTTACTGTGGAGAGGAAGTGGTGCATACATCCGAAGACAGCTCTTTGGGTGATTTCCTCTCAAGACGAGAAACGGCAGTTCAACATTTATAATTTCACTTATTAAACTCAATAGTTTTCTTTGTCTTTGGTTTAAATCCTCACTGTCAATTCATAATTTTTACCATATCAGGGATTTGGCTAAGCTGTTTGGGTAAGTAAATGCAAAAGGGTTAGATTTTCCGGGGGTGAGTCACCGTCTTAATCTCGTCCAGGTGAGGAATTTTTATTTTATTGTTGGGTCTCTATGGTCTGGTCTTGAGGGGGTCGGTAGAAAATTACGTTTGCTTTGTGAATTGCTTTCTCAATTATATGGTCAGGATACTTTAAAAACGAAAGTTGCTTACGAATTAGTTCAAATTCTTTTTCCAGGAAATCTGGGGAACAAATTCGTAAGGCTCTTAAGAACAGGTTGCTGGCTACACCTATCTTGATAGCAATGTAGTGATAGCTAAAGTAGTGAATGTATGAAAGTGAGAACGTTGGTTTTCTGTATATGGTAAATTTGTATTCTGTCGTGTCTCTGATTATTAAAACATCAAAAAAAGGAATTTTGTTGTCTGTTCCTCATTCAACTTTAAATTTGATGCTGGGCACTAATGCGTTTAATTTTGAAAGGAATTCATTAAAATTGCCCCACCTATTATCCCAAAATGTAAGAATATCATCTACATATCTCATCCACAGGATGTTTTTGGGTTTTATTGCATTTATTACTGTATTTTCAAAGTACTCCATGTACAGATTGGCTAAAATAGGACTTAAAGGACTACCCATACTACATCCGAATTTTTGCTTATAGAATGATTCCCCGAATGAAAATACGTTATTAGATCACCTAATTTCAACTAACAAAAAATTTCTTATTTTGTCAACGCAAAATGGGAAATGATCTGAATAGGAGGATAATTTTTTTTCCCCTCAAAAACCTAAGAAGAACGTCCTGTACTGGTACTTTTGTGAATAGGGAATCTAGGTTAAGGCTTAAAAGTTTTATGTTGTGAAGTGGTATTTGTGCTTCTCTGAATTTGTGACAAAAATCTTCCGAATGTTTAATGTGACTGGGAGAAAAAGTGCCTAAAAAGGGGGAAAGGAGGCCAGCTAACCATTTAGGAATTTTGTAATTGAAAGCTCCGGCACATGAAACGATGGGTCTGAATGGAAGATTGTCTTTATGAGTTTTGGGAAGGCCATAAAAGTAGGGGAGTTTAGGATTAATTACTTTAAATTTCTCTAATAGTTCAATACTCTTTTTGTCTTGGCCAATTAATCTTACTTTCCGAAAAAATTCTGTGGGGACGTTTTGGAGGGGATTTTTTGTTAGTTTGTCGTAAGTGTTTATGTCGCTAAGGAGTTGGTTGATTTTGTCGAGGTAGAAATCTTTGCCCATTATTACGATTTTGCCGTTTTTGTCTGATCTACTTATTATAACATCTAACTTTTTAGCAAGCGGATGGCTATCATAAATCTACGCTAAATCTTGTGTTTATTTCAAATTATTGCTGTATTTAAAGTGGCAGTTTCAACGTCTCTATTCTTTTTTTTTTTTTTTTTTTAACAACTTGTCAATAAGCGTAAACATTATTTCTTAATTTTATCTCTCTGTGTATGGTGCATATCAGGTTTACTGTGAAACTGTGACAATGACTATTCTTCTTTTTCTTTCTCACCGTCATCCCTACATCAAGGGGTCGGTTGCCTGCCTGCGCTTTCTCCTCCTCCACTGCTACTATCAAAGGCATCATTCTCCACCACTAAACTTTTTCCCTCCATATCTTCCTTCTTCTTATCTAGCCACCTCATTCTTTATCTCCCTCTCGATATTCTTCCTCAAACAGGTTCCTCCCAAGCCGCCTCCTTCAATCTCTCCTCGTCATCCATCCACAACACCTGCTTTTGTTTTTTGTTTTTGTTTTGTTTGTATGGTATTTTAACGTTGCGTGGAACCAGTATGGTAATTCTGCAACGGGACCAACGGCTTTACGCGACTTCCGAACCAACCACGTCGAGAGTGAACTTCTATCACCAGAAATACACATCTCTAACCCCTCAATGGAATGGCCCAGAATCGAAATCGCGGCCACCGAGGTGGCAGGCCAAGACCTTACCGATCATGCCACCTGCCCATGCCATCTCGATCGTGACTTATTACCTCTGTGACTTTTGCTAAGCCTGTAAAAATTATTTTGTGTTCGAGACAATACGATATCTATTAGTATACGTATTCGCAAATCAGTCATAAAAGGAAGTGGTCTAAAGACTCTAAAATGATAAATTAATTAACAATTACGAATTATTAATAACGAGAATCTTCCATACGATTTGCCATACGCAAATTCACCCACACACGCTATTGTTAATTAAAGGTCGACAATGGCAGTGACTTAAGCGTGTCTACTACCGCTAAATTAGGACTCCAACGACGTATTCGAATTCTGTTTATTGACTGAGAGAGAGAGAGAGAGAGAGAGAGAGAGAGAGAGAGAGAAATTCTTTTTTTTTTAATCAATTTATTGCGCACATAGACGTCGGGCATTTGAGTACACAGTAACACTAATAATGTTTACATCTATATAGTAATTAGGGTACACCAAAAAAATTCATGTGGAATACAAAATGAAATTTAGAATTTAAATGCATGAGCATTATATATTTCTAGGCCTTAGAGGAAGAGAGAGCGAGAACGATGAGAGAGCAGAGAGAGAGAGAGAGAGACATATTCTCTGGAACGTTGAAATTCAGTTCAATGACTCCTGTGATGGGCCTGTTCCATATGAATAAGGTTCTTTCACTAAACAATAATAATATTAATGGGGAAATAAATCCACAGTTATGTATATGTATATATAAATATATTTAAAGATAAAACTATATAGGTTCCCCAAAGCTATATGTACATTTTATCTTTATATATATGTACATATACAAAACTTTGTCTCTCCATTTTAAGACACATGCTACTATGAGTAATTTTGAATAATAATAATAATAATAATAATAATAATAATAATAATAATAATAATAATAATAGGGAAAAACTTTCTATCGCGGGGGTATATATAATGTTCTAAATGGTCCACAATAATACAGTGTTAAGAGTCCGTGTATAATTTTTAAGACTTTACAAAAAGCTTTCGAACCCTTCCCTGGGTTCATCTTCAGTCCAAATGAACTATTTTACCTGTAGGACAGGCTCTGTTTTTTTCCTCTCCTAATGCTGCCTCCGCCTTGCCTCTCCCTGTCCAGGTAACCGCTGCCCCAGGGGAGTCTGGTTACGGTGCCCAATCTACGCCCTCGGATGAAGGACTTCCTGCAACGTTGCAGCAACCATTGCGGAGATCCAACAGAATTGCAGCCAGGAGGATTGATAGGGGAGAGGAAATAACCTAGTTAGAGTTAATTGCCCTCTTTCTTCATCACCTGGCCCATTAACGAGCTAACGACCGGTGTCAACGATCTTCAACGACTCATGTTTGTAAAGTTACCTCTGTACATGTTGTAACTAATTGTTCATTTGGACTGAAGATGAACCCAGGGAAGGGTTCGAAAGCTTTTTGTAAAGTCTTAAAAATTATACACGGACTCTTAACACTGTATTATTGTGGACCCTTTAGAACAAAATAATAATAATAATAATAATAATAATAATAATAATAATAATAATAATAATAATAATAATAATAATAACAACAAGGATTGAAGGGATAAAGCTACCAGATGGGAACAACATCAAACACATAGATGAGACGGGATACAAATACCTGGGAATAATGGAAGGAGGGGATATAAAACATCAAGAGATGATGGACACGATCAGGAAAGAATATATGCAGAGACTCAAGGCGATACTCAAGTCAAAACTCAACGCCGGAAATTTGATCAAAGCCATAAAAACATGGGCAGTGCCAGTAATCAGATACAGAGCAGGAATAGTGGAATGGACGAAGGCAGAACTCCGCAGCATAGATCAGAAAACCAGGAAACATATGACAATACAGTAAGTCCTCGGGTTACGCTGGTCTCGACTACGATGTTTCGTGGGTTACGAACGCGCCCCCATAAAAATATAAAAAATAATATTTTGCGTCGTTCCGTCTTACGCGGTTTAGCATCGTAGGCGATGTAAACAAACGCGAACTAGTTCCCGGCGCACGGCGGAAGAATACGCTTTGTGGGGGAGAGGACGGCGTCGCTTCGCTACGCTCATTCCTCGCCCATACGCCATTTTGGTTGTTTACACAGCCTCTCTCTCCCTCGTGTTGTATCGTTTTTGTAACTTTTTGCTCTTTGTTATGGCTCCCAAGCGCAAGGCAGACTCTTCTGATGGTAGTGCATCGAAGAAAAGAAAGGCCATCACCATGGAAATTAAAGTGGACATTATAAAGCGATCTGAGAAGGAGAAAACGCCAACAAAACATTGTCCGCTCGCTTGGCCTTAGCCGTTCGACCGTGCTACCATTATCAAAGATAAAGAGCGCATCGTTGAACATGTGAAAGGATCTGCTCCTATGAAAGCGACAGTGATAACTAAGCAGCGTAGTGGTCTAATAATTGAAATGGAAAGGTTATTGGTGCTTTGGTTGGAAGACCAAAATCAACGGCGTATCCCAGTCAGCCTTATGGTGATTCAGGAGAAGGCGAAAAGATTGTTTGAAGCGTTGAAAAAAAGAAAAGGGGGAGGGAAGTGAAAGTGAAGAGTTGTGGCTAGTAGGGTTGGTTTATGTGATTTAAGGCTCGGGCCAATTACCATAACCTTAAAGTGCAAGGTGAAGCTGCTAGTGGGGATGAGAAAGCAGCGAGTGAATTCCTAAAGCGTTGTCTGAGATAATTAAGGAGGGGGGTTTTATCTGCTCAGCAAGTGTTTAACGTAGACAAGACAGGTTTGTTTTGGAAGCGTATGCCTAACCGCACTTACATCGCCAAGGAGGAGAAGTCAGCACCCGGTCATAAAGCCAGCAAGGAGAGACTAACTTTACTTCTTGGGGGTAATGCTGCTGGCGACTTCAAACTGAAGCCCATGTTGGTGTATCAGGCTGAAAATCCAAGGGCACTCAAGGGCATTTGGAAGGGTCAACTACCAGTAATTTGGAAGTCCAACAAGAAGCATGGGTGACACTTGCAGTGTTTGAGGACTGGTTCGTAAACCATTTTGTTCCAAGTGTGGAGCGGTATTGCGCCTCCAAGGTATCCCCTTTGAAGGTGTTGCTAGTGCTGGACAATGCCCCTGGACACCCTGCCCAGCTGGGAGACTTCAACCCTAATGTCAAGGGGGTTTACCTTCCACCTAATACCACGGCCCTTTTACAGCCTATGGACCAAGGAGTGATTGCTTCGTTCAAGGCCTACTACTACGAAGGACAATTGCTATGGCTTTACAGGCAACTGAAACCAAGAAGGACTTGACTCGAAGGACTTTTGGAAATCCTACAACATCCTTGATGCTGTAAAGAACATTGCTGATTCCTGGGAGGAGGTTAAGCAAACAAACAAACATGAATGGTGTCCTGGAAGAAAATTTGTCCTCAATTTGTGAATGATTTCCATGGGTTTGAGGACACAGTTCAGCAAGTTGTCAAGAACGTTGTTGCCCTGAGTAAGGAAATCAATTTGGAGATGGAGATTGATGATGTTACAGAGCTGCTGGAGTCTCATGGCGAGGAGTTATCTGCTGAGGACCTGATCAACTGGAGAAACAGATGATAGAGAAGAAGAGAAGCACCCACCCCAGAGCCTAAGGCTTTCACAAGGCAGGACTTGGCAAGAGGTTTTGCAGAGTTGCAGCAAGCGTTGTCAACTTTTGAGGCTCAGGATCCCAACTTGGACAGGTTCACTAGGGTTTCCAGAGGCATCATGGATTTGATGCAGTGTTACAAGGAGATCTTGGATGAAAAGAGGTTGCTCTCTGTTCAGACTAACCTGGAGCAGTATTTTAAGAAGGTAGAGAGGCCTGCAAGAGTCTGTACCCTCTACCTCAGCTACCTCTGCTAATCCAGACTCGCCTGCCCCACAATCTCCAGCACCTTCTGAATGTTCTGCTCACCCAGACTCGCCTGCCCCACAATCTCCAGCACCTTCTGAATGTTCTGCTAACCCAGACTCACCTGCCCCAGCATCTCCAGCACCTTCTGTAGGTTCTGCCTCACCTAAAGACTCACCTGCCCCAGCATCTCCAGTAGTATGTTCTGCCTCACCTCAAGAATCACCTGCCTCAGCATCTCCAGCATCTTCTGGAGGTTCTTTTTCTCTTCACTAACCTCCCCCAGTCTCTCCAGCACCGCAGCTTCCTCTCCAGTGTGCAAGCATATCAAATTAATTAAAGGTAGGAATTGTTCTCTCGTTGTTATTGATAGGTATTTACATTAAATCATGTGGTATTTTTTAATGTTCCGACTTACGCTGAAAATCGTGTTACGACGCATCTTAAGAACGGATCAACGTCGTAACTCGAGGACCCCCTGTACACAAAGCACTAAACCCAAGAGCAAATACGGACAGACTATACATAACACGAAAGGAAGGAGGGAGGGGACTACTAAGCATAGAGGACTGCGTCAACATCGAGAACAGAGCACTGGGGCAATATATGAAGACCAGTGAAGACGAGTGGCTCAAGAGTGCATGGGAAGAAGGACTGATAAAAGTAGATGAAGACCAGAAATATAGAGACAGGAGAAAGACAAGCAGAACAGAGGAATGGCATAACAAACCAATGCACGGACAATACATGAGACAGACTAAAGAACTAGCCAGCGATGACACGTGGCAATGGCTACTGAGGGGAGAGCTCAAGAAGGAAACTGAAGGAATGATAATAGCGGCACAAGATCAGGCCCTAAGAACCAGATATGTTCAAAGAACGATAGATGGAAATAACATCTCTCCCATATGTAGGAAGTGCAATACGAAAAATGAAACCATAAACCACATAGCAAGCGAATGTCCGGCACTTGCACAGAACCAGCACAAAAAGAGGCCTGATTCAGTAGCAAAAGCCCTCCACTGGAGCCTGTGCAAAAAACACCATCTACCTTGCAGTAATAAGTGGTACGAACACCAACCTGAAGGAGTGATAGAAAGCGATCAGGCAAAGATCCTCTGGGGCTATGATATCAGAACGGATAGGGTGATACGTGCAAATAGAAAGTATCACTCATTGATGTCGCAATACCATGGGACACCAAAGTTGAAGAGAAAGAAAGGGAAAAAATGGATAAGTATCAAGACCTGAAAATAGAAATAAGAAGGATATGGGATATGCCAGTGGAAATTGTACCCATAATCATAGGAACACTAGGTACGACCCCAAGGTCCCTGAGAAGGAATCTGGAAAAACTAGAGGGTGAAGTAGCTCCAGGACTCATCCAGAAAAGCGTGATCCTAGAAACGGCGCACATAGTAAGAAAAGTGATGGACTCCTAAGGAGGCAGGATGCAACCCGGAACCCCACACTATAAATACCACCCAGTCGAATTAGAGGACTGTGATAGAGCAAAAAAAAAAAAAATAATAATAATAATGATAATAATAGTAATAATAATAATAATAATAATAATAATAATAATAATAATAATAATAATAATAATGATAATAATAATAATAATAATACTGTTAAAGAGAATAAAAGATCACCTTCAGCACTTTTATAATTATCTGGAAGTTCCCAATGTGAATATTGGCCAGTTACTCAGAAACATCGCTGAGCCTGAAAAGTGGAATGTAAGAAAAATAGAAAAAAAATATATATAAATTCAACTCGCTTAATTTTGCCATTCTCTTTCACAGTATTTACCTAAAAGTGGGTATTTAAAAAAAAAAAAAAAAAAATAATAATAATAATAATAATAATAATAAGTAGAAGAAGAAGGATATGGGATATGCCAGTGGAAATTGTACCCATAATCATAGGAACACTAGGTACGACCCCAAGGTCCCTGAGAAGGAATCTGGAAAAACTAGAGGGTGAAGTAGCTCCAGGACTCATCCAGAAAAGCGTGATCCTAGAAACGGCGCACATAGTAAGAAAAGTGATGGACTCCTAAGGAGGCAGGATGCAACCCGGAACCCCACATTATAAATACCATCCAGTCGAATTGGGGGACTGTGATAGAACCCCCCAAAAATAATAATAATAATGACAAAAGGGGTCAACACGTTTCCTTGTTGAACAGACCTCTTCCAATTCAACGACGAATCTTAAGAGTGAAAACACTACAATTAAACCATTTTGAGACAACTGCTACACTAAAGTCTACTTAAAACCACTGGTTCATGACGGCCCAAAGTTAATCTACTTAGACGTACACCTACCTCTACATAAGCTTCAGAACTTTGATTTCAAAACGACGTCTAACACAGGGGCAGAGCCGAAAGAGGAAACAAAGGAATAACTTATAAAGTTTATACTTATCCAGAATTCGGATCAACAACGTTCTGGATTACTGGCTACTCGCTCTGGGCGTCACACCTAGAACACCAATTCTGAAGTAGGAAGTTAGCAAGCTTTGTGATGTAAAACAGGTCGCCTATATTACATATGCCAAATCAAATCTGATTCTTTTGTGTCCGAAGACACAAACACACACAATGATATATATGTATTATATATATATATATATATATATATATATATATATATATATATATACATATATATATAATATATACGTATATCATAATTATAATACAGTGTGTTAAGAGTCCATGTATAATTTTTAAGACTTTACAAAAAGCTTTCGAACCCTTCCCTGGGTTCATCTTCAGTCCAAATGAACTATTTTAACTGTAGGACAGGCTCTGTTATTTTTCTCTCCTAATGCTGCCTCCGCCTTGCCTCTCCCTGTCCAGGTAACCGCTGCCCCAGGGGAGTCTGGTTACGGTGCCCAACCTACGCCCTCGGATGAAGGACTTCCTGCAACGTTGCAGCAACCATTGCGGAGATCCAACAGAATTGCAGCCAGGAGGATTGATAGGGGAGAATAAATAACCTAGTTAGAGTTAATTGCCCTCTTTCTTCATCACCTGACCCATTAACGAGCTAACGACCGGTGTCAACGATCTTCAACGACTCATGTTTGTAAATTTACCTCTGTACATGTTGTAACTAATAGTTCATTTGGACTGAAGATGAACCCAGGGAAGGGTTCGAAAGCTTTTTGTAAAGTCTTAAAAATTATACATGGACTCTTAACACTGTATTATTGTGGACCCTTTAGAACAAAATAATAATAATAATAATAATAATAATAATAATAATAATAATAATAATAATAATAATAATAACAACAAGGATTGAAGGGATAAAGCTACCAGATGGGAACAACATCAAACACATAGATGAGACGGGATACAAATACCTGGGAATAATGGAAAGAGGGGATATAAAACATCAAGAGATGATGGACACGATCAAGAAAGAATATATGCAGAGACTCAAGGCGATACTCAAGTCAAAACTCAACGCCAGAAATGTGATCAAAGCCATAAACACATGGGCAGTACCAGTAATCAGATACAGCGCAGGAATAGTGGAATGGACGAAGGCAGAACTCCGCAGCATAGATCAGAAAACCCAGGAAACATATGACAATACACAAAGCACTACACACAAGAGCAAATACGGACAGACTATACATAACATGAAAGGAAGGAGGGAGAGGACTACTAAGCATAGAGGACTGCGTCAACATCGAGAACAGAGCACTGGGGCAATATATGAAGACCAGTGAAGACGAGTGGCTCAAGAGTGCATGGGAAGAAGGACTGATAAAAGTAGACGAAGACCAAGAAATATACAGAGACAGGAGAAAGACAAGCAGAATAGAGGAATGGCATAACAAACCAATGCACGGACAATACATGAGACAGACTAAAGAACTAGCCAGCGATGACACGTGGCAATGGCTACTGAGGGGAGAGCTCAAGAAGGAAACTGAAGGAATGATAATAGCGGCACAAGATCAGGCCCTAAGAACCAGATATGTTCAAAGAACGATAGATGGAAATAACATCTCTCCCATATGTAGGAAGTGCAATATGAAAATGAAACCATAAAACCACATAGCAAGCGAATGTCCGGCACTTGCACAGAACCAGTACAAAAAGAGGCCTGATTCAGTAGCAAAAGCCCTCCACTGGAGCCTGTGCAAGAAACACCAGCTACCTTGCAGTAATAAGTGGTACGAACACCAACCTGAAGGAGTGATAGAAAACAATCAGGCAAAGATCCTCTGGGGCTATGGTATCAGAACGGATAGGGTGATACGTGCAAATAGACCAGACGTGACGTTGATTGACAAAATCAAGAAGAAAGTATCACTCATTGATGTCGCAATGCCATGGGACACCAAAGTTGAAGAGAAAGAAAGGGAAAAAATGGATAAGTATCAAGACCTGAAAATAGAAATAAGAAGGATATGGGATATGCCAGTGGAAATTGTACCCATAATCATAGGAACACTAGGCACGATCCCAAGATCCCTGAAAAGGAATCTGGAAAAACTAGAGGCTGAAGTAGCTCCAGGACTCATGCAGAAGAGTGTGATCCTAGAAACGGCGCACATAGTAAGAAAAGTGATGGACTCCTAAGGAGGCATGATGCAACCCGGAACCCCACACTATAAATACCACCCAGTCGAATTAGAGGACTGTGATAGAGCAAAAAAAAAAAAAAATAAAAAAATAATAATAATAATAATAATAATAATAATAATAATAATAATAATAATAATAATAATGATAATAATAATAAGTATCAAGATCTGAAAATTGAAATAAGAAGGATATGGGATATGCCAGTGGAAATCGTACCCATAATCATAGGAGCACTAGGCACGATCCCAAGATCCCTGAAAAGGAATCTAGAAAAAACTAGAGGCTGAAGTAGCTCGGGCCTCATGCAGAAGAGTGTGATCCTAGAACGGCGCACATAGTAAGAAGAGTGATGACTCCTAAGGAGGCAGGATGCAACCCGGAACCCCACACTATAAATACCACCCAGTCGAATTGGAGGACTGTGATAGAGCAAAAAAAAAAAAAAAAAAAAAAATAATAATAATAATAATAATAATAATAATAATAATAATAATACTGTTAAAGAGAATAAAAGATCACCTTCAGAACTTTTATAATTATCTGGAAGTTCCCAATGTGAATATTGGCCAGTTACTCAGAAACATCGCTGAGCCTGAAAAGTGGAATGTAAGAAAAATAGAAAAAAATATATATATAAATTCAACTCGCTTAATTTTGCCATTCTCTTTCACAGTATTTACCTAAAAGTGGGTATTTAAAAAAAAAAAATAATAATAATAATAATAATAATAATAATAATAATAATAATAAAATAAGTAGAAGAAGAAGGATATGGGATATGCCAGTGGAAATTGTACCCATAATCATAGGAACACTAGGTACGACCCCAAGGTCCCTGAGAAGGAATCTGGAAAAACTAGAGGGTGAAGTAGCTCCAGGACTCATCCAGAAAAGCGTGATCCTAGAAACGGCGCACATAGTAAGAAAAGTGATGGACTCTAAGGAGGCAGGATGCAACCCGGAACCCCACATATAAATACCATCCAGTCGAATTGGGGGACTGTGATAGAACCCCCCAAAAATAATAATAATAATGACAAAAGGGGTCAACACGTTTCCTTGTTGAACAGACATCTTCCAATTCAACGACGAATCTTAAGAGTGAAAACACTACAATTAAACCATTTG
>NC_087213.1:43093092-43098092 GCF_015104395.2 Macrobrachium nipponense
TGATCTGAATAGGAGGAGGATTTTTCCCTCTAAAAATGAAGAACGTCCTGTACTGGTGCTTTTGTGAATAGGGAATCTACGTCAAGGCTTAAAAGTTTTTATGTTGTGAATGTGGTATATGTGCTTCTCTGAATTTGTGACAAAAATCTTCCGAATGTTTTAATGTGACTGGGAGAAAAAGTGCTAAAAAGGGGGAGAGGAGGCCAGCTAACCCATTTAGGAATTTTGTAATTGAAAGCTCCGGCACATGAAACGATGGGTCTGAATGGAAGATTGTCTTTATGAGTTTGGGAAGGCCATAAAAGTAGGGGAGTTTAGGATTAATTACTTTAAATTTCTCTAATAGTTCAATACTCTTTTTGTCTTGGCCAATTAATCTTACTTTCTGAAAAAATTCTGTGGGGACGCTTTGGAGGGATTTTTTGTCAGTTTGTCGTGTTTGTGTTGCTAAGGAGTTAGTTGATTTTGTCGAGGTAGAAATCATTTGTCCATTCCCATTTTACGATTTTGCCATCTTTGTCTGATCTACTTATTAGACATTTAACTTTTTAGCGAGTGGATTGGCTATCATAAATCTACGCTAAATCTGTGTTTATTTCAAATTATTGCTGTATCTAAAGTGTCAGTTTCAACGTCTCTATTCTTTTTTTTTAATATCTTGTCAATAAGCGCAAACATTATTTCTTAATTTTATCTCTCTGTGCATGGTGCATATCAGGTTTACTGTGAAACTGTGACAATGACTATTCTTCTTCTTCTTTCTCACCGTCATCCCTACATCAAGGGGTCGGTTGCCTGCCTGCGCTTTCTCCCCCTCCACTGCTACTATCAAAGGCATCATTCTCCACCACTAAACTTCTTCCCTCCATATCTTCCTTCTTCTCATCTCGCTACCTCATTCATATCTCCCTCTCGATATTCTTCCTCTATAGGTTCCTCCCAAGCCGCCTCCTTCAATATCTCCTCGTCATCCATCCACAACACCTGCTTTTGTTTTTTGTTTTTGTTTTGTTTGTATGGTATTTTTACGTTGCGTGGAACCAGTATTGTAATTCTGCAACGGGACCAACGGCTTTACCTGACTTCCGAACCAACCACGCGAGAGTGAACTTCTATCACCAGAAATACACATCTCTAACCCCTCAGTGGAATGGCCCATATCGAACTCGCTGCCACCGAGGTGGCAGGCCAAGATCTTACCGATCATGCACCTGCCCATACCATCTCGATCGTGACTTATTACCTCTGTACCTTTGCTAAGCCTGTAAAAATTATTTTGCGTTCGAGACAATACGATATCTATTAGTATACGTATTCGCAAATCAGTCATAAAAGGAAGTGGTCTAAAGACTCTAAAATGATAAATTAATTAACAATTACGAATTATTAATAACGAGAATCTTCCATACGATTTTCATACGTAAATTCACCCACCACACGCTATTGTTAATTAAAGGTCGAGAATGGCAGGTGACTTAAGTGTGTCTACTACGCTAAATTATGACTCCAACGACGTATTCGAATTCTGTTATTGACTGAGAGAGAGAGAGAGAGAGAGAGAGAGAGAGAGAGAGAGAGAGAGAGAGAGAGAGAGAGATAGAGATTTCTTTTTTTTTAATCAATTTTATTGCGCACATAGACGTCGGACATTTGAGTACTCAGTAACAATAATAATGTTTAAATCTATATAGTAATTAGGGTACACCAAAAATATTCATGTGGAATACAAAATTAAATTTAGAATTTAAATGTATGAGCATTATAAATTCCTAGGCCTTAGAGAGAGAGAGAGAGAGAGAGAGAGAGAGAGAGAGAGAGAGAGAGAGAGAGAGAGAGAGAGAGAGAGAGAGATATTCTCTGGAACGTTGAAATTCAGTTCAATGACTCCTGTGATGGGCCTGTTCCATATGAATAAGGTTCATTCACTAAACAATAATAATATTAATGGGGAAATAAATCCACAGTTATGTATATGTATATATAAATATATTTAAAGATAAAACTATATAGGTTCCCCAAAGCTATATGTACATTTTATCTTTATATATATGTACATATACAAAACTTTGTCTCTCCATTTTAAGACACATGCTACTATGAGTAATTTTGAATAATAATAATAATAATAATAATAATAATAATAATAATAATAATAATATGGGAAAAAACATATGGAGCAATCCGGTATCACACAACAAACACGCAACATGGCTCCAGGAAGTCAAGGAAGAAGAAACAGGGCGAATAAAACAAAGATTCAGAGAGATCACGACAGACACAGTCAGACACCAACTAAAGAAAATGCCAAACTGGAAAGCCCAGGTCCCGATGAAGTCCATGGATACTGGCTCAAAAACTTCCAGGCCCTACACCCACGAATAGCAGAAACAACTCCAGCATTGTATCTCAAATCACCAAGCACCCAAATGGATGACCAGGAAGAACATCCTTAGTACAAAAAGACAAGAGTAAGGGAAATATAGCAGTAAACTACAGGCCTATCACCTGCCTACAATAATGTGGAAGTTACTAACAGGTATCATCAGTGAAAGGCTATACAACTACCTAGAGGAGACAAACACCATCCCCCACCAACAGAAAGGCTGCAGAAGGAAGTGTAGGGGCACAAAAGACCAGCTCCTGATAGACAAAATGGTAATGAAGAACAGTAGGAGAAGGAAAAACCAACCTAAGCATGGCATGGATAGACTATAAGAAAGCCTTCGACATGATACCACACACATGGCTAATAGAATGCCTGAAAATATATGGGCAGAGGAGAATACCATCAGCTTCCTCAAAAAAACAATGCGCAACTGGAATACAATACTTACAAGCTCGGAATAAGACTAGCAGTAGGTAATATCAGGAGAGGGATCTTCCAGGGCGACTCACTGTCCCCCAACTACTCTTCGTTGTAGCCATGATTCCCATGACAAAAGTACTACAGAAGATGGATGACCGGGTACCAACTCAAGAAAAGAGGCAACAAAATCAAACATCTGATGTTCATGGACGACATCAAGCTGTATGGTAAGAGCATCAAGGAAATAGATACCCTAATCCAGACTGTAAGGATTGTATCTGGGGACATCAGGATGGAATTTGGAATAGAAAAATGCGCCTTAGTCAACATACAAAAGGCAAAGTAACGAGAACTGAAGGATAAAGCTACCAGATGGGAGCAACATCAAACACATAGATGAGACAGGATACAAATACCTGGGAATAATGGAAGGAGGAGATATAAAACACCAGAGATGAAGGACACGATCAGGAAAGAATATATGCAGAGACTCAAGACGATACTCAAGTCAAAACTCAACGCGGGAAATATGATAAAAGCCATAAACACATGGGCAGTGCCAGTAATCAGATACAGCGCAGGAATAGTGGAATGGACGAAGGCAGAACTCCGCAGCATAGATCAGAAAAAACAAGGAAACAAATGACAATACACAAAGCACTACACCCAAGAGCAAATACGGACAGACTATACATAACACGAAAGGAAGGAGGGAGAGGATTACTAAGTATAGAGGACTGCGTCAACATCGAAACGAGCACTGGGGCAATATCTGAAAAAAACCAGTGAAGACGAGTGGCTAAAGAGTGCATGGGAAGAAGGACTAATAAAAGTAGACGAAGACCCAGAAATATACAGAAGACAGGAGAAAGACAGACAGAACAGAGGACTGGCACAACAAACCAATGCACGGACAATACATGAGACAGACTAAAGAACTAGCCTGCGATGACAATTGGCAATGGCTACAGAGGGGAGAGCTAAAGAAGGAAACTGAAGAATGATAACAGCGGCACAAGATCAGGCCCTAAGAACCAGATATGTTCAAAGTACGATAGACGGAAATAACATCTCTCCCATATGTAGGAAGTGCAATACGAAAAATGAAACCATTAAACCACATAGCAAGTGAATGCCCGGCACTTGCACAGAACCAGTACAAAAAGAGGACATGATTCAGTGGCAAAAGCCCTCCACTGGAGCCTGTGCAAGAAACATCAGCTACTTGCAGTAATAAGTGTACGAGCACCAACCTGAAGGAGTGATAGAAAACGATCAGGCAAAGATCCTCTGGGACTATGGTATCAGAACGGATAGGGTGATACGTGCAAACAGACCAGACGTGACGTTGATTGACAAAGTCAAGAAGAAAGTATCACTCATTGATGTTGCAATACCATGGGACACCAGAGTTAAGAGAAAGAGAGGGAAAAAACAAAAAAAATGGATAAGTATCAAGATCTGAAAATAGAAATAAGAAGGATATGGGATATGCCAGTGGAAATCGTACCATAATCATAGGAGCACTAGGCACGATCCCAAGATCCTGAAAAGGAATCTAGAAAAACTAGAGGCTGAAGTAGCTCCAGGACTCATGCAGAGAGTGTGATCCTAAGGAAAAACGGCAACACATAGTAAGAAACAGTGATGGAACTTCCAATAAGGATGGCAGGATGCAACCCGGAACCCCACACTATAAATACCACCAGTCGAATTGGAGGACTGTGATAGAGCAAAAAAAAAAAAAAAAAAAAAAATAATAATAATAATAATAGGGAAAAAACTTTCTATCGCGGGGGTATATATAATGTTCTAAACGGTCCACAATAATACAGTCTGTTAAGAGTCTGTGTATAATTTTTAAGACTTTACAAAAAGCTTTCGAACCCTTCCCTGGGTTCATCTTCACTCCAAATGAACCATTTTTTAACTGTAGGACAGGCTCTGTTTTTTTCCTCTCCTGATGCTGCTTCCGCCTTGCCTCTCCCTGTCCAGGTAACCACTGCCCCAGGGGACTCTGGTTACGGTGCCCAATCTACGCCCTCGGATGAAGGACTTCCTGCAAGTTGCAGCAACCATTGCGGAGATCCAACAGAATTGCAGCCAGGATGATTGATAGGGGAGAGGAAATAACCTAGTTAGAGTTAATTGCCCTCTTTCTTCATCACCTGGCCCATTAACGAGCTAACGACCG
>NC_087213.1:43103092-43110592 GCF_015104395.2 Macrobrachium nipponense
TTTGAATATTAATAAATGATAATTATTTCTCCTTTGAATATTTATTGATAAATAATAATCAACAATTATTTCTCCTTTTTTCAATATTAAGTAATCAATGATAATCAGCAATTATTCCTCCTTCTTTGAATATTAATTAATAAAAGTATATCTTAGTTTTACCAGACCACTGACCTGATTAACAGCTCTCCTAGGGCTGGCCCGAAGGGTTAGATATTTTGACGTGGCTAGGAACCAATTGTCCGACCCACATTATATCGAAAAATGAATTTCTATCACCAGAAATAAATTCCTCTGATTTCCGCCGTTGGCCCGAGTCCGGGAATCGAACTTCGGACCACCGGACTGGTAGCCGAGCGCCAAAACCAGTCGTTCAACGAGGAACTGAATATTAATTAGTAAATGCTATTCCTCCTCTGAATATTAATTGATGAAAATAACTTGCGCCATTATAGCGGGACTTTAACCAATTGTGGCCAATTAGCGCGCTGACTTTAGGACGAATAATTATGTATTTTCTGATTGAGCGACTATTCACAATGAAAATATTTCGTAGCCTTTAATTTCGACGGACAGTTGATTGGCGCAGAATTCACGAGGCAATGGTGGAACTATGAATTACATTTTTTTCAACTGAATAGTGGAGGCCTTTGATAGATTTATTGGCATCAGCTGAATTTTGTTTTCCGTGAGGTCATATATATATATATATATATATATATATATATATATATATATATATATAATATATATATATATATATATAATATATATATATATATATACATGTGTGTGTGTGTGTGTGTGTGTGTGTGTGTGTGTGTGTGTATTTGTGTAAGTGCATTTACATAAAAAAACAATTTTTATTGTGAATCTTGAATTCAATTACTTTTATTATTATTATTATTATTATTATTATTATTATTATTATTATTATTATTATATTAGAATCTCTAATTCAATTAATTATTATTATTATTTTTTTTTTGTCTATCACATTCCTCCAATTCGACTGGGTGGTATTTGTACTGTGGGGTTCCGGGTTGCATCCTGCCTCCTTAGGAGTCCATCACTTTTTTTACTATGTGCGCCGTTTCTAGGATCACACTCTTCTGCATGAGTCCTGGAGCTACTTCAGCCTCTAGTTTTTCTAGATTCCTTTTCAGGGATCTTGGGATCGTGCCTAGTGTTCCTATGATTATGGGTACAATTGCCACTGGCGTATCCCATATCCTTATTTCTATTTTCAGGTCTTGATATTATCCATTTTTTCCCTTTCTTCCTCTTCAACTCTTGTGTTTAACCTGGTATTGCGACATCAATGAGGGATACTTTCTTCTTGACTTTGTCAATCAACGTCACGTCTGGTCTATTTGTACGTATCACCCTATATGTTCTGATACCATAGTCCCAGAGGATCTTAGCCTGATCGTTTTCTATCACTCCCTTAGGTTGGTGCTAGTACCACTTATTACAGCAAGGTAGCTGATGTTTCTTGCACAGGCTCCAGTGGAGGGCTTTTGCCTCTGAATCTGTGCAAGTGCCGGGCATTCGCTTGCTATGTGGTTTATGGTTTCATTTTTCGTACTGCACTTCCTACATATGGGAGAGATGTTATTTAAATATCCAGTCTATCGTTCTTTGAACATATCTGGTTCTTTGGGCCTGATCTTGTGCCGCTGTTATCATTCCTTCAGTTTCCTTCTTTAGCTCTCCCCTCTGTAGCTATTGCCATGTGTCATCGCTGGCTAGTTCTTTAGTCTGTCTCATATTATTATATTATTTATTATTATTATTATTATTATTATTATTATTATTATTATTATTATTATTATTATTATTATTATTATTCAGAAGATGACCGCTATTCATATGGAGCAATCCCACCAAAGGTACCATTGACTTTTAAGTAAATTCAAGTTGCCAAAGAATATTATGTCCATTTGAAATAAGCAACAGAAGATATTATAGGAAATACAGGAAGGAGACATTAGCCATTGGAAAGGAAGAAGTGAATGAATAAAAAAAAAAGAGGATGTAGTGAATTTGATCAGTGTGATTGGTATTGAATTTGTGGGAAAAAGTGTCGATTTCCGTACCAATCAGCATTCTGTCGTAATTAAATGGATGAGGTAGAAGGCCTTCGACAGCAGTTTCTGCGTTACAGTGCACTCAACTTCACCGTCGAGTACAGCAGCAACGATCGGCTCCCCTTCCTCGACGTCCTTGTCACGAAGACGAATCAGAAGCTAGCGACAACAGTCTACACCAAGGCTACGAACCTTGGACTTTGTCTAAATGGAGATAGCGAGTGTCCTGCGCGGTTCAAGACCACCACCGTCAGGGCCTTCGTCAGGAGGGCCCTCTCGCACTGTTCGACGTGGCAGGACACGCACCTCGAACTCGACCGAGCATCCCAGATGCTGATTAATAATGGGTACTCAAATAAACTCGTAAACCGAGAAACACGAGCCGCCCTGACAAGTGGTACATGACGGAGGAAGAGAGAAGGAGGATATAAAACTTTTCTACAAGGCCTTCATGCACCACCAATACAAGGAGGACTAAGCAGGCATAAAGAAAATAATAGAGGAACACGTCCGCCCTATGGAGGAAGGGAAGAGAGTGTCCCTTATTATTTACTATAAGAATTAATGATGATAATGTTCTGAATACGTTTTGAAGAAATCTCCGGGTGTCTAAAGGAGGTGGGGGAGAAGGCGGGCGTTTTGTGTGAAATAAGTCGGTAGGGGTGGGTAGTTTATGGTGGAGTGGAGGGAGGGGGGAGGGGGAAAAGGGAACCCCAGTCGACTCGAGTGTTTGGGGATTATTATTATTATTATTATTATTATTATTATTATTATTATTCTTCTCGACTATTATTTGTGCTTTTTACACCGTTATTACTTTCCATATTAACGTTAATATCATCATCATCATCATCATCATCATCATCATCAGTTTTTTGTATCTTTATTGTTGTTCATTATGAGTCTTCTCGGTTTCATTGTGTCATCTCTCTCTCTCTCTCTCTCTCTCTCTCTCTCTCTCTCTCTGACGTTGTCTTGGATTATTATTGCTGTCTTTCCTTCCTTCATTCTTTCCTTAAAGTCTAATCATGAATCAAAATTTAGGAGACATAGGATCTTGGCTAGAATGTATATCAGTTAAGGTCTTTTAGTTTTGTTGTTTACGGAAATCAATCAATTATTATAGTAAACTTTTTACCGCATCTTCGAAATTGTGTTGACTTCGTTTAATATCCTTCATTTTTTCCAAAGTAATTAATTGAGATGAAAAAAAAAAACTTACATCTCTCACGGGAAAGTAAATACATAAAAAGAGACAGGCCTTTGAAAGTGACGTACTTTTAAATTCACCTTTCGTCTCAGTTAATGATCACACGACTCGTATGAATGAAATAAGAACAGTAATGACGATCTGAGCTTCTCCGGGAAGATGATCATCTTATACGAGAGCCTTTTTAATTAAGGGTTATCATCCTTTATCGATTTCTTGCCTCACTTAGGTCTCTCACAAACTCAATCTTTTCTTCCCCATGTAGGGGGGGGTAGTGCCGTCAGTGCACCTCATGCGGTGTAATGTAAGCATTATTTAAGGTTCTTTGCAGCGTCCCTTCGGCCCCTAGCTGCAACCCCTTTCATTCCTCTTACTGTACCTCCATACATATTCTTTCTTCCATCTTACTGTCCACCCTTTCGTAACAGTTGATTCCTAATGCAACTGCTTTGAGGGTTTCCTCCTGTTACATCCTTCAAACCTTGTCACTGGCAATTTCCGTTTCAGCGCTGAATGTCCTTAGTTGCCCCAGCTCTTGGCATGGATGCCACAAGTCTATTTATAAATCAATCAGTCAACCTTTTCTTAATGGGATTAAGTCTGACATTGGTGACCTTTGATCGTGTCAAAAACAGCACCTCAAGGGCGGGATCCCATTCCTTTGAGTGAGTGAGTTGGGTTTGCAGCGCCCTGCAGGCAATTGGGTCATTGATCGAGATCTGGAGGAATGGGAACGTGTAAGACGAGTAACTGTTGTTATGATTCCTTATAAGTTGCTTTTGAAAGATCCACCAAGTCCTCCAGAGTTTTGAAACCGGTCGAAGTAATTATACCAAACACTTAAAGAAAACAAGAAATGTGCTTAGATTCTTCGGCGCAATCGAGTTTTCTTTATAGTTTATAATAAAGGCCACTGAAAATAGACCTATCTTTCGGTATGAACCTTGTCCCATGAAACTTTACCCACGGCCCGATGGTGGCCTGTCCTAAATCGTTGCCAGATGCACGATCATACCTAACTTTAACCTTAAATAAGATCAAAACTACAAAGGTGAGATTGCTGTAATTTGGTACGTTTGATAATAGGAGGGTGGATGAACAACATTCCAATTTGCAGCCCTCTAGCCTCTGTAGTTTTCTAGATCTGAGGGCAGACAGGAAAAGTGCGGACGGACAGACAAAGCCATCTTAATAGTTTTCTTTTACAGAAAATTAAAAGCATTTGTTGTTTGAGAAAGCTTGTTACAACTAATTTCAAATTAAATAACGTGAATTTCCTAATACTAATATGATTTATACTTGCTGTAAATAATTTATACTTGCTGTAAACGAAAGCACGTGATTGTGAGTTATTTACGGGTTAATATCGTATGTTTATACATTACGACAACAAGAGATTACTGTAACAACACAGACAAACTTATCGAGATCTAACGAGTATCTAGCTAAGGGCCGAGTTGATGAAGACTAACTGTGTCTGTATTTTTGTCATCTTCCTTTTCATTTTAATCTTTCATCAATCTCATAATCTCAGAGATGAACTATTAAAGTATGTATTAAACACTCCAGAAATGGTGATCGAATTATATTAACTGTTTTAGGTAACTATCGATTCTGGCAGAAATTTGTTTTGAAATATGAAAATTGAGTCGAAACAAAAGACTTACGATGATTTCTCTTCACCAGATTAACTTGCAATTGTTTTCTTGGTGGAGAATGGCCCATTTGGTGCTTCGATTAGAATGAAAATACGATTTTTTTTCGATACATAAAACAGTAGTTTCAAGGTTAAAAGAATTTTTTTAAGGCCTTTTCTTTTTATTTGAAATTCATGCAAGAATAAAATATCAGTAGGGTGTTATTGTATCTCATGGATCCGAAATACAGTATTAAAAAAAATTTATTTATTACAATAAACAAAAACAAAAAAATGTGATTTGCATATACTTGTATTCAATGCCATAATTTGACATTCATAAATGAATTGCATCATCGTTAAAGAGAGAGAGAGAGAGAGAGAATAGTGTTGTATGCCTAGCGTTTTGTAACGTACGAAGGGATTCCCTTTTATAACTTTTTAATAAGTTTGGGACGACAACAATCTTTTTCTTATCTCGAACAAACCCAGACAAAGTTTTGGAGGCTGTCATACAGGACCCTCTTTCCTTCCTTTTTCTCCGCAGGTTTGGTTGTCATCACTCTTGATTATAAGGTTGGCGACAGTTGTGCCTTTTTCCTTTTGTATAATCTTTTTTTTCTACCTGGAAAAATTCACATAATATACACCGACTTTCCAAGTGTTTGTTTGATATTACAAATTACCTGATGTTCAATAGTTATTCTGATTATTATTACTGGAACTGAGAGTCTTACTTGCTCGTTGTGGTAATATTTCAAACTGTGTCTAGGATGTAGCGAAAGGTCAATTTTAGCTAGTCGTATATTTACCTTCTTGCATATACATATAATACTCACATGAAGTATACACACACACACACACACATATATATATATATATATATATATATATATATATATATATATATATATATATATAGTATATATGTTACTATATATAGATAGATAGATAGATAACTGGATAGACAATTTTTTAGATATATTTCTTAACGGAAGGCTTGCTATATGATCAGATCGAGCGAGATGGTATATTATTCCCCTGCATCCTTGGAAAAGCCAAAGGGAAAAAAAAAAAAAAAAAGGCTATCGTGATATACACAGGCCTTGGGACAGAGTTTAGCTGGGGTTTATTGGCGCTCAGAAATTGAGAGGCTGAAAGGAGAGTGGATATGTAAATTGAAGGCCACTGGGTTTGCGTTTGTCAGGCCAGCGGTCATTGTCAGTCCCGTAGAATCGGTCATCGGTTTCCCGGGCTAAGGGCGGGGAATTATTAAATTTGGCAATGCAGATCTAGGCCCTTCCGGCAAATATTGGTTATGGGTGGGAATGTATTGGCTTTTGACTGAAATGCATGGTGTACTAATGATTGCGCATATGAATGCATGCCCTCTAAAGACATCCAAAGATTTTTATGAAAGGTAATATGGTCAGTACTATATACGTATTATGAGTCCGTGCTCCACGCATGTGTGTTTATGTATGAGAGAGAGATAGAGAGAGCGAGAGAAGGCATTCTTCTGTGTTTAATCACGAGACATCAAAATAGGCGATATTTTCAAAGAAAGCCTGTCACAGTGAATCTTATTCTCCATGGTACCTGGTAAGTGAGCGATGTGCGGTGGTGTAGTACCGTGCCATGAAGTTGTGATGAATTTGAGTCGAGCTTGTTGGCGTTGTTTGTGTGAGTGAAGCAGTTTTCAAATTCTGCCTCTCTCTTTTCTGATGGCTTTCATTTCAACTCTGGATAGTTCCACACCCCGGCTTTCTTCTTCTTCTTCTTCTTCTTCTTCTTCTTTATTGCGATGGACGAGACTGTGCCGTCGTTGAATTTATGACTTAGAAGTGTATTCGCGCACTTTCAAAGAAGATGCTCATTTTAAATGGCTATTTGTCCGTCCGTCCGCATTTACACATACATACATACATACATACATACATACATACGTCCAAAATACCTCCCGCCAGTTTCCATTCGTTAACAGACAGACAGACAGACATAAATATCATGACTGATATTTGGTTACCTTAATTATTTTTCCGCTCCTCAACTACTCGGGTGGAATATTATCCTTTTGAATTATTATTATTATTATTATTATTATTATTATTATTATTATTTATTATATTTGCTGGAAGATGACCTTCATTATAAAGATTTATTGAAAATAATGCAATAATAGCCAATATCTTCAATAAAACCTGTATTATTATTATTATTATTATTATTATTATTATTATTATTATTTTTTCTCACTGATATCTAGGCTTATTGTAGCCCATTTTCCCAACTCGCTATTCCCAACTCCTTATTTAACATTCACCCGCTTGTTGTTATAGACAGTGGTAGATTAAAGGCCCCACTTTCACTTCCACTTAGACCTAGAGGCGGCTCCTCCTCCTCCTCACTCTTTTTGTTCCGTTTTGCTGGAGAGCTGCTGCGGTGATGCGCCTCAAAGCATTGCGTGTACTTTTGTGCGTGGTTGTGGTTATATGTCTGTCTGTCTGAGTGAGCGCGTGTGTGTGTGTGTGTAAGTTTGTACTAATAATGGCATCTAGCTGTGT
>NC_087213.1:43117322-43136275 GCF_015104395.2 Macrobrachium nipponense
ACACAGCTAGATGCCATTAGTAGTACAAAACTTACCCACACACACACACACGCGCGCTAGACAGACAGACATACACACACGCGCACGACAGTACATGCAATGCTTTGAGGCGCATCACAGCAGCAGCTCTCCAGCAAAACGGAACAAAAAGAGTGAGGAGGAGGAGGAGCCGCCTCTATTTGTACCTCAGTGGAAGTGAAAGCCTGGGGCCTTTAATCAACAACTATCTATAACAAACAAGCTGGGTGATGTTAAATAAGGAGTTGGGAATAGCGAGTTGGGAAGTGGGCCTACAAATAAGCCTAGGATATTCAGTGAGAAATAATAATAATAATAATAATAATAATAATAATAAAATACAGGTTTTATTGAAGATATTGGCTATTTTATTGCCATTATTTTTCATAAACCTTTATTAATGAAGGATCCATCTTCCAGCAAAAAAATAATAATATAAGAATAATAATAATAATAATAATAATAATAATAATAATAATAATAATTCAAAAGGATAATATTCCACCCGAGTAGTTGAGGAGCGGAAAAAAAAAAAAATAATTAGGTAACCAAAAAAAAAATATCAGTCATGAATATTTATGTCTGTCTGTCTGTCTGTTAACGAATGGAAACTGGCGGGAGGTATTTTAGACGTATGTATATATGTATGTGTAAATGCGGACGGACGGACAAATAGCCATTTAAAATGAGCATCTTCTTTGAAAGTGCGCGAATACACTTCTAAGTCATAAATTCAACGACGGCACAGTCTCGTCCATCGCAATAAAGAAGAAGAAGAAGAAGAAGAAAGCCAGGGTGTGGAACTATCCAGAGTTGAAATGAAAGCCATCAGAAAAGAGATAGGCAGAATTTGTTAAAAACTGCTTCACTCACACAAACAACGCCAAACAACTGCTCGACTCAAATTGCATCACAACTTCATGCAGCCCCGGTACTACCCACCACCGCAACATCGCTCCACTTACCCATGTACCATGGGAGAATAACTGTTTTCACTGTGACACAAGCTTACTTTGAAAATATCGTCTATTTTGATGTCTCAGTGATTAAACACAAAAGAATGCCTTCTCTCTCTCTCATTCATAAACAAACAAACATGCGACAGCACGAACTCACAAATACGTATATAGTACTGACCATATTCCTTTCATACAAATCTTGCATGTCTTTAGAGGGCATGCATTTATATGCGCAATCATTAGCACACCATGCATTTCAGTCAAAAGCCAATGCATTCCCACTCATAACCAATATTTGCAGCAAGGGCCTAGATCTGCATTGCCAATTTAATCATTCCTTACCCGGCCACCCGATTGAGCGATTCCACCGGGACTGACAATGACCGCTGGCCTGACACAATAATAAGCCTCAGCCAAACTCTTTCCCAAGGCCTGTGTATATCACTATAGCCTTTTTTTCTTTCTTTTCTTTTTTTTTTTTTTTTTTTTTTTTTTGCTTCTGATTCCCTGTTTGGCTTTTTTTCCAAGGATGTAGGGAATATATACATCTCGCTCGATCTGATCATATAGCAAGCCTTCCGTTAAGAAATATATCTAAAAAATTGTCTATCCAGTTATCTATCTATACATATAGTACATATATACTCGTACATATACATATATATATGTGCGTGTGTGTGTGTGTGTGTATACTTCATGTGAGTATTAATATGTATATGCAAGAAGGTAAATATACGACTAGCTAAAATTGACCTTTCGCTACATCCTAGACACAGTTTGAAATATTACCACAACGAGCAAGTAAGACTCTCAGTTCCAGTAATAATAATCAGAATAACTATTGAACATCAGGTTATTTGTAATATCAAACAAACACTTGGAAAGTCGGTGTATATTATGTGAATTTTTCCAGGCAAAAAAAAGATTATACAAAAGGAAAAAGGCACAACTGTCGCCAACCTCTTAATCAAGAGTGATTTACAACCATACCTGCGGAGAAAAGGGAGGAAAGTTTGAAAGAGAGTTCCCCCCGTATGACAGCCTCCAAAACTTTGACTGGGTTTGTGGGGTTTCGAGATAAGAAAAAGAGATTGTTGTCCTCCCAAACTTATTAAAAAAGTTATAAAAGGGAATCCCTTCGTACGTTACAAAACGCTAGGCATACAACACTATTCTCTCTCTCTCTCTCTCTCTCTCTCTCTCTCTCTCTCTCTTTTACCAATGATGCAATTCATTTATGAATGTCAAATTATGGCATTGAATACAAGTATATGCAAATCACATTTTTTTGTTTTTTGTTTATTGTATATGGACTATCAAATGTAATCAATAAAAAAAATTAAACTGTATTTCAGATCCATGAGAAACAATAAAGCCCTACTGATATTTTATTCTTGCAAGAATTTCAAATAAGAAGAAAATGACTTTAAAAATTTTCTTTTAACCTTGAAACTACTGTTTTTATGTATCGAAAAAAAATCGAAAAAAAAATCGTATTTTCATTCTAATCGAAGCACCAAATGGGCCATTCTCCACCAAGAAAACAATTGCAAGTTAATCTGGTGAAGAGAAATCATCATACGTCTTTTGTTTCGACCCAATTTTCATATTTCAAAACAAATTTCTGCCAGAATCGATAGTTACCTAAAACAGTTAATATAATTCGATCACCATTTCTGGAACGTTTAATACACAGTTTAATAGTTCATCTCCGAGATTATGAGATAATGAAAGATGAAAATGAAAGGAAGATGACAAAAATACAGACACAGTTAGTCTTCATCAACTCGGCCCTTAGCTAGATACTCGTTAGATCTTGATAAGTTTGTCTGTTATTGCAGTAATCTCTTGTTGTCCGTAATATATAAAACATACGATATTAACCCGTCCAAGTAACTCTCAATCACGTGCTTTCGTATACAGCAAGTATAAATGTATTAGTATTAGGAAAATTCACGTTATTTAATTTGAAATTAGTTCTGACAACCTTTCTCAAATAACAAATGCTTTTAATTTTCTGTAAAAGAAAACTATTAAGATGGCTTTGTCTGTCGGTCCGCACTTTTCCTGTCTGCCCTCAGATCTAGAAAACTACTGAGGCTAGAGGGCTGCAAATTGGTATGTTGTTCATCCACCCTCCAATCATCAAACATACCAAATTCCAGCCGTCTAACCTTTGTAGCTTTTAACTTATTTAAGGTTAAAGTTAGATATAATCGTGCGTCTGGCAACGGTTTAGGACAGGCCACCATCGGGCCGTGGGTAAAGTTTCATGGGACAAGGTTCATACCGAAAGATAGGTCTCTTTTCGGTGCCTTTATTATAAACTATAAAGAAACTCGATTGCGCCGGAAGAATCTAAGCAACATTCTTGTTTTCTTTAAGTGTTTGGTAGAATTACTTCGACCCATTTTGTTTCTAAACTTTCGAGGACTTGGTGGATCTTTAAAAAGCAACTTATAAGTAATCATAACAACAGCTACTCTTATTACACGTTCCCATTCCTCCAGATCTCGATCAATGATCCAATTGCCAGGGCGCTGCAAACCCAACTCACTCACTCTAGGGCATGAGATCCCGCCCTTGAGGGGATGTTTTTGACACGATCAAAGGTCACCAATGTCAGACTTAATCCCATTAAGAAAAGGTTGACTGATTGATTTATAGATAGACTTGTGGCATCCATGCCAAGAGCTGAGGCAACTAAGGACATTCAGCGCTGAAATGGAAATTGACAGTGACAAGGTTTGAAGGATTAACAGGAGAAAACCCTTAAAGCAGTTGCACTATGAATCAACTGTTACGAGAGGGTGGACAGTAAGATGGAAGAAAGAATATGTATGGAGGTACAGTAAGAGGAATGAAAGGGGTTGCAGCTAGGGGCCGAAGGGACGCTGCAACGAATCTTAAGTAATGCTTACATTACACCGCATGAGGTGAACTGACGGCACTACCCCCTACTGGGGAAGAAAAGATTGAGCTTGAGGAGAGACCTAAGTGAGGCAAGAAATCGATAAAGGATGATAACCCTTAATTAAAAAGGCTCTCGTAAGAGACGATCATCTTCCCGGAGAAGCTCAGATCGTCATAACTGTTCTTATTTCATTCACACGAGTCGTGTGATCATTAACCGAGACGTAAGGTGAATTTAAAGTACCTCACTTTCAAAGACCTGTCTCTTTTTATGTATTTCCTTTTCCGTGAGAGATGTGTGAGAGATGTATGTTTTTTCATCTCAATTAATTACTTTGGAAAAAATGAGGGATATTAGTATAAAGTATTCTTCATCGCTATACGAAAAAAACGAAGTCACCACAATTTCGAAGATGCGGTAAAAAGTGTACTATAATAATTAATTGCTTTCCGTAAACAACAAAACTAAAAGACCTTAACTGTTATACATTCTAGCCGAGATCCTATGTCTTCTAAATTTCTATTCATGTGGATATTATTCTCTCCTCTCTCTCTCTCTCTCTCACTCTCGCTCTCTCTCTCTATCTCTCTCTCTCTCTCTCTCTCTCTAGCTACAAACTGAGCAGGAGTAAAAGATATCTTTCAAAAAAGTCAAAGGCATCGATAAACGAAAAGATATGATTCTGTCGAGTAATAATATTACACATTTTTATAAAGGAATCACGTCATTATTGGAAGGACAAATGTCTCACACGTAATAAATCTAATAATGTATTATATCCTCTTTTCAAAAAGGTTAATAACATGAGGTTTTTCTTGATATCTCAGAAACTACAGTTGGAACGTCCTTCGCTTGTTTGTTTGTTTGTTTGCTTGTATGGTGTTTCTACGTTCCATGGAACCAGTGGTAATTCAGCAACGGAACCAACGGCTTTACGTGACTTCCGAATCACGTCGAGAGTGAACTTCTACCACCAGGAATACACATCTCTGACCTCTCAAAGGAATGGCCGAGAACTGAACTCGCGGTCGTCGAGGTGACACGCCAAGGCCAAACCGACCACGCCATTGATGCGCTCCTTCGTGATAAAAGCGATGCGAAAGGTCTCGCTGATCAATAACAAATGATCGTCGTCCAAAGGGAGCAAAATGACAGAGAGAGAGAGATAATAATAATAATAATAATAATAATAATAATAATAATAATAATAATAATAATAATAATAATTCTTTATTTCCAATATTTACATTGGGTATTCATAAAATATAAAATTACGATTAGTAAAATCATCTTACAATTAGTTAAAATATTTTTTATTTTAGACATACAAAAGTTTTGCTTAAGATTCAACAAATCGACTAAAACTTCAGCAATTAATAAAATTCATCAATAATAAAAGAATATCATAAAATTAGAGAGTGTTTACTTAAAATATAATGAGTAAAAATTATTCTACTTCAGTATTAAAATACATTGTCATAGACCACATAAGTTGTGTTAAAAACAAGTCATGTACAAATAGTATTAAAATAACACAAAGTAAAACAAATAAGCATACCAGATTATAAAGGACTAAGGATATCTTAATTTGTAAATAAAAGCCATCTTATCAATAAGTATTATCTAAAACTAACTCCAATATCTATAAAGTACAGTAGCGCCTTTCAAAAGCACTTTTTTAATATGTATAATTAAGCATAACGTTCAGAATAAAACTTACACTAATCGAAACCATTTAAAAAGTTAGTTTCTTTCTACATACAGATTTTCTTCCTGCTGTCGAGTAGAAAGAAACCCCCATTAAACTGTGGTATTGCTGGAAACATTATACAACATTCAGGAGTTATTTTTTGGGTGTTGAATACAATCAACAAAACATCTATGGTAATATTGTCTTTTACCTTTAAACCATTCTACTTTTTTGAGTAAGGGGATAGGTGGTCATGTTTATTTTACATTACCAACAGCCACTCGGGCGGCAAAGTTTTGAAGTTTTTGGAACCTTTTCATTTGTGTGGGGCCATTTACTCCCCAAATTCTTGAACAGTAGTTGATTATACTCATAGCCAGCGACTGAACAACTATTTTACGCGTAGAAGATAAATCAAATTCTTTTACTCTATTTAAATAAATCAAAGTACCCATCACTTTCTTATAAATTTCATCTATATGCGTTTCAAACGTCATATATCTGTCAAAATAAACCCCTAGATATTTTACAGCTTTCATGGGTTTAATCATATTTCCATTAAAATCTATTTGCACATTGTCTCCAATTTATGATATATATTGTCGGGAACCTATTAAAATGAATTGTGTTTTTCTTTTCTCATTAAGAAGCAAACCATTAGTTAAGAAGTAGTATTTGGCCTTCTTTATTATGTATTCTGACCAATGAATTAGTTCGTCCATTTCATTAACATTTCCATCAATTAAGATCTGGGTGTCGTCGGCGTATTATATATATATATATGTGTGTGTGTATATTTATATATATATATTATGATCTATAATATATTCTATATATATATATATATATATAATATTATAATAATATCTATAATATATAATATATATAATCTATCAGTATATATATATATATATTATATAATATAATATTATAATTATAATTAAGAAGAAAAAGCGGCGATGCTTCTGTAGTTACTTCCGGTCACGAATTGCATATGTGTGTGTGTATATATATATATATATATATATATATAGATATATCATATATATATATAGATATATATATATATATATATATATATATATATATATATATAATATATATCAGAAGAAGAAGAAGAGCGAGGCTTCTGTGTTACTGCGTCGTACGAATTGCATAAATGTTTGTTTGTTTGTTTGTATGGTGCTTTTGCGTTGCAAGGAACCAGTGATTATTCAGCAACGGGACCAACGGCTTTACGTGACTTCCGAAACCACGTCTGAGACGTGAACTTCTATCACCAGAAATCACATCTCCTAACACCTCAGTGAATGCCCGAGAATTCGAACTCGTGGCCACCGAGGTGGCACGCCAAGACCATAACAGATCACGGCCATTGAGGGCGCTGAATATGTCTTTATGAATTTTCGGCAAACCGTAGATACATCATTCATAGGAAGAAGTAACCTGTGCAGTATATAGATTGATTGATAGGTGACCGTGTTTATGATCTCTCTCTCTCTCTCTCTCTCTCTCTCTCTCTCTCAAGTTCTTGAGGAACAAAGTGTTGTTGTTCTGGTCTTCTATCTTGAACAAGGTGGAATAGTCATGAGGCCAACCAAGTTTTTAAAAATTTAGTAGTATTGTCATTCAAAATCGCTTCGACCTTAGTAATATAATCCTTTCTTAATCAGAATGACTACGTCTTTACCTCTATCGGGGCGCGATAACGATAATGCAGTTATTTTTGGCTAACGAAACGACTTCTTGAGGAAGGCAAACCAATTTGTAGTTAGCTCAGAAAATGTTTTGTGGGCTAAAGACTGCATAAAAGACTGCATCTGTAGGCGTAAAGAGGACGGGGGGTTCAAGAATTTTGTGATTCATAAGTCTGGTAAACATGAATTCTAAACGACTCAAAAACTGTATATACTATATGAAGGTTTAAAACATGACAAGCAAGAATCTAAGTCCAAAGGAAAGGAGGAGGAGGAGGAACTCTTCTCGTTCAGTTTAGATAATTGGAAAAGTTAAGACCGATCCTGTTGATGGTATGGGATCTGGGAATGGTGGCAACACCAGTTTTAATTAAGTAGTTCTTCTCTCTTATATTCTGCGCTACTGTTACTCTCAACCGCAATCTCCTATTCGTTCTTTCCAATCTACGAAAGGAAAGTTAAAGTCTCCGGATAGGAGTATAGTCCAGTCTTTGTGATTTCTACATATATCATCCAATTTTTCTATTATTATGTCAAATAAGAGAGAGAGAGAGAGAGAGAGAGAGAGAGAGAGAGAGAGAGAGAGAGAGAGAGGAGAATGTTACGTCTGTCTTGTCCTCCAACACTTCTACCTTTGGTTGACAGTCAGAGGCAGAGCAAAAAATCACACACTCCTCCATGACGAGGAGTGCTGCTAGACACGAGTACACAAGATGAGGTCTTTGACCAAACTCTCACTGGTTCCTCTAGCTGTCAGTGACATTTTGTCAGCCTCATGATTCATGACACACGTCTGTGAAAGAAGAGTTCTAGAAGAAACTTGAATCATGCAAGCCAGAGTGCGCTTAAATCCAGACCTACATGAAAATGTTTCTCTTCAAAGTCATAACTCAAAGGAAGCGACTTCCACAAAAGGACAGTAACTCTGGAAAAATAATAAATACTAACATAGAGCCTTGTCGGTGGCAAAACACCATTTTCATGGAACTCCAAACTACGAAGCAGATCAGCCATGAACAGTATTTTGAAGCATTAAAATAAATCTGCACAATATATCATCGAAAATCTTTTAGTTTAACCCACCAGCCATGGAGGACAATAGACCCAGTTGTAGAAGAAAGGAAATACATAAAGCGTAATATCAAAACTGAAATGAATAGCATTTTTACTTAACAAACTTTTTCCCACTCGCCGTCCACAAACCACTCACCACCGCTCCCTTCCCCCCTTTTTTTTTTTTCCCCCCACCCCCGTTCCCCTCTCATCAGATTTACCGGTTATGCAATTTAGTATAGGTTTACTAAAAACGTTCATCTGCTCATCAATACCGTCTAAATAAGCAGCGATTCTTCCTTGCAAACCTTCATGGCCCAATTCCAGATCGCTTTTCCCTGTGAAATATCTCGGTGCAATAATTAATCAATCGATGCTCATTGCCAAAACCAAAATCTAAACACTTACAAATCACCACCATTCGCAGCAGCAGCAGCGTTGTCTGCCCTTTCTTAACCATGTCTGTCTGTCTGTCAGTCAGTCAGTCAGTCAGTCAGTCCCCACACGAACTTTCAACTTTAACATAAATAAATAAATACGAGAGGCTGTCTGTCTGTTTGTCTGTCGATGAAATGACATCATCCCCGACAGATGACTGTTTATTCCACTCAGCTGCGAGCACTGTCACCTAAATTCCAAGGTGTATTATTGACTCACTCCCTGATATCAACCAGTACCTTTCATTAGCTCAGCACAGCAGGCCTCAAGATTTCACTGGACAACGCAGTATCAGTTCAGTGGTTTGTGTCTCTCGTCTATACCAAAAGTAGAGGGGGTGGGGGCGGGGGATATTCCCTGTATAGATAACCGAAATCAAAAATAGCAAGAGGATCGGCAAAGGTAGTTGAAATATCAAAGAAGATACAGGAGGGAAGACTTCGATGGTATGGACACCTGTACGAAGAGAGGACCATCATTCAGACATGTGATGGAAATGGAAGTATACGTATATGTGCGGGGCAGAAGGAAGACCAAGAAAGAGATGGCGTGATTGTGTAGGGGAAGATATGTTATGGAAGGGTATTGACGAGAGTGATGCACAGGACACAAATCGATGGAGACGACTCACTCATATCGGCGACCCCATATAAAAATAGGTTAAAGCTGGGAAGAACAAGAAGAAAATAGCAAGACAACTCTGCAAAGTAATCCGTTCCGTACTCCTAACCAAACTAGCAGGTCATTTCATACTAACAAAAATGCCTTACGTTCTCAGGTAGCGGGTCTACGTGGATTACAGGTAATGATGGTTAAAACGCTGTCATTTTCATATATACCGTCAACGCAAGCTTCGGCCTTCCCGTCACTTCCATGTCATCCACTATCTGATCTGATCACTTGGCATCACCGCGGCCAGCAGAACACACACTCATGTAACAAAAACCAATCATCTTGACTTCCCAGGAGATTAAACTTCGGTTACCTGTCCAGTCTTATTGACAGTTAAGAAGGAACAAAATAAAACCGAAACGCAAACAAGACCAAAGACTGACCCAACACAACGTTTGGAGTTTTGACCAAACGGAAAATGGTCGTTTGTGAAGCTTCTGATGAAAGTGTACAAACGACGGATTCACAAAGGAAAAAAGGACCTCAACTGATCCCGGGGGAGGGGGGAGGGGGAGACGTTCATGTATTGGTCCGTTTTCAGAAAAATCCACAGTGCCTCTACCTGATGACTTCACCGGTAAATTGCAACTGCTGGTCGGTTGTAAAACTCAAAACCCACATTGGCCGCCTAATACCCACAGCTAAATCCGAGAGCCCCCCCCCCCCCCCCCCCCCCCCCAGGCCCCTTTCTCTCTCTAGTTTGCATCTCGGGAGATGCCTCGGCAGAGAGAGAGAGAGAGAGAGAGAGAGAGAGAGAGAGAGAAAGTGGAGGGTGAACTGTCAAACTGAACGCCCTTTTGGTCAACCTTTTACCCCAGGCGGTGTGTGTGTGTTTGTGCCAGTATTGATTGATGGCTGCATCGAGGTCACCAACGTACAAAATGATCTCGCATTGTACAAAGAATATGTCTACTTTTCGCCCTGAGCAGAAGGAAGAAATTCATTGACGTGAATATTGGTCGAACTCTGACCATCACCAATGTTCCCATATCAGAAAAGGTTTGATGCGTCAAAACAAACTCGGATCTCAACGATTTCTCGACGCCAACAGAAACACGAACTCTACCTGTGAGAGTTGCGCCCCTTTTATATGTCACTCCGTCCTTGAATATTTAACTTTAACCGGCGATGGATCCTATTTTTGCTGAAGTATCCATCTTGAACTAATCAGTCACTTCACAACAAATGAAATATATATATATATAATATATATATATATATATATATATATACATATATATATATATATATATATATCTATATATATATAGAGAAAAAGTACCAAGCATTTCACCGCTGGGGAGTCAACAGTTAAAATTGAAAAAACAAAATTGTTGGATCAAACTAATACAAACTTAATTTCCTTCCAAACACTACAGAAAGAACAGGGGTAATTATGATTTGTGCAGGATACTATACAAAACCCTTTATTCTAACCTTTGCTTAATAGACAAATAAACAAATTGATGACGTGTGTGTGTGTGTGTGAAACCTGTTGCAGTTTTTTCTGCTTTACCTTCACAAGGATAATTAAAGCACATAATATCTGGTACTCACCGAGCGATTGCCTCTGCAAGGCCACCGGGTGCAACGAGACGTTCTGCAAATGGAAAAATAACATTCATTAAACCAGCTGGTCACCCGACGACAGAAACAGTTGCATTGCATAAACAAACTTCCAGATAACTACAAAATACAGACGCAGTAGTATCGATGTCAAACATCCAAGTACGGTGGCCTTTCTTCTTTAGACTGTTCCAATTTTGGCCGTAATCCCGTGAGCAGCTCAGCAGGAGTTGCGACTAGTGTAAGCACGAGACATATCGTACTGAGCCGGACAAACAGACACATGGTCAAATGGATTGGAAACTATATTATTATTTGCTTTGTTCAGTGAGGGAATAATGAGCAAAGGCGTCAGTTACTTAGAGAGGACTGAAACTCGCTACAGTAACACTGGCTTTTACTGTGTACTGATACCCTCTTTTATGTTCTGTTTTAATTTCTCTGATTTCTCTGTATATTTGCGTGTTACGGGATGCCCAGGTGAACAAGCCCGTTCTGGCATGTGGACAGTTTAACCCATTTCATGATTACGGTAGTGGCGGACGCACCGAGTTCATGAACACCCAAACAAATTCCTCACTGCCGCTACAATACTTATGGATGACGAGCCAGTAGTTATTCTTTGGAAGTGTTCTTCACATTTTCGTAGCGCACTATCAGATTCAAATAGCATACACTCGGTTTTGTCTTCACTGAGTTTAGAGTTTCTTCGCCGACATCCACTTTTTTATATCTTTCATTACTGGATCGATTTCACTCAAGGCATCTTCTACCGTTTCAAGAGGAAAATACGACTGGATATCATCAGCAAGATAAGGAACCCACCCATACCAAATACCCGACCCCCCCTAACCATATATAAACAATAGCTATCGCTGTTGTCTGCGTTTTGTAGAATTATTGAGAGAGAGAGAGAGAGAGAGAGAGAGAGAGAGAGAGAGAGAATTGTCTCACCTTCTACAATCAGCCTTACAAGTATTCACCATTTAATTGTCAAGTGAGTCATTATTGTAATATAGAATACAAGAGAATGCTGTAGATGGATATAAATTATATATATATATATGATATCTTATATAATATATTGTATATATATATATATGAATGAAAACTTGAATTCACGAAGTATATAAAAACGGTGATGCTATTGTCTAAATAAAGGTTTTTTTTTTGCCACGAAGGAAAAATAACCTTTATATATATATATATATATATATATATATATAATATAATATCTATATATTATTATTATATACTATACTATATATTTTATATCTATCGCTCTCTAATATTAAAATAAATCTTACGTTTGGCAATTTCAAACCTCTCATTTTCGTTATTTATATTGTGCCTAAAACGGATACAAGCACACGATCGTATATTCTCTGTCATAAACATTTCCTTTGTCGTAAATTGAATCCTGAATTCAGAGAGAGAGAGAGAGAAGAGAGAGAGAGAGAGAGAGAATAATAAACCAGGCGGGGACAGTCGTGAGGAGTCATAACGGTCATCGAATTCAAACTGAAAATAACAGATGTCGATCTTATAGCAAGCAAAATAAATGCTATTATGCTTTGATACAGATCAAACGAGTGGACAAGGATTTTTTTTATAACGACTTTTACCAGATGTGTATTAAAACAATACGTTAATTCAGCATACGTCAGTTAACCTTACATTTACTGTACGTAAATATACATTGTAATATCAAAAATTTTGCACGTCGTACTACGCCAGTGGGTCTTGTCCGTGTGTCTCTCTGCTTGGGTCGCCTCAGGAAGCGGGCGACGATGAAACCCGTGTAAGGGGGGAGGGGATAACGGATATCTGAGGGGGATGTTAGCGGGGGGAGGTGGGGAGCGGCAGTGAACCTTTCCTCCAAGCAGTAAACAAGACCCATGCAGGGAAAACAGCAAACATCCTCCCACACAACCGTACCCCACCAGGTCCCATCATCCTCCCCAGTGCACTTAGACCTAACTGCTTTCATACCCTGGATACGATATTCAGAAATCCGTAATTAGGATTATTATTATTCACGAAATAATAATCTAATTTAATAACCAAAATAAATCGAGTTAACTATGAAACGTTATCCTGTTTGTTTTGGGGTTTTTACGTTTGGCATGGGCAAATGGACCAGTGGTTATTCAGCAACGGGACCAACGGCTTAACTTGACTTATCAAACTGAGAGAGAGAGAAAATTGCGTTAATCCCTTCTGAGTTGACCCAAGAACAAGAGGTAACAGACCCACTATAGTCTCTCTCTCTCTCTCTCTCTCATCACACACTCCACCACAACACAACACACCACAATACTAAATAATAATTACTTAATAGTTATATTGAAAGACCTCCCTTAAAATGTTGATAACTACCGGGTATTGGAATGAAGGTGCCATTGCAGATTTAAGCGAGGCCTATAGAGGTACAAGAAGAAGTATATTAGTGCCAGAAGAGGTGAAAGAGGCCTTTAAAGATCATTTGTAAAAAATGGAAAAACTGCTGGTCTTGTGGCGGGAAAAGGATGGATAAACTGCTGAAGATGCTAAAAGCAGGAGGTACGAAGGATGATAGAGGTAGACGGGCATTAAAAAACGGGGGGTGGGGGGGCGGGGGGGGGAAAAAGAAAAACTTTTTTTTTTGTTTTTTTTAGCATAGTTTTCGGAAAACAGAGGTTCGGTACCAAACGTGATTGGAAAAAGGAAAAGGCCCCCCCAATTATGATACCAATATATAAAAATAAGGGAATCAAAAGGGATGTGTGGTAACTATCGGGGCCAAGTTTAAGTTTACTGTCAGTTCCCAGGTGAAATATTTCATTTGTGAGTAATACTTAATAGAATAAGAGTGCCCTTAGTCCTATTAAAGTAGAAAGAGAAAACTTAGAGAACAGCAGTGTGTTTTTTAGAAGTGGAAGGTCAAACAGGGATGGAAATTTTCCAACTTTTCCCCATTAAGAACAGATCATTGAGAAGAGATGGGAGTATGCAAAGCCAAATTATTCTGGTGCTTTTATAGACTTGGAGAAATCGTGTTTGATTCCAGTATGGAGGGGATTTGGAATGTGGAGAGTTGGCAGAACACTATGGTTATACCACTGAAAAGTGATAAGGATACTAAACGAACTGGTACCTTGGTGATGTGTGGCAGCTGTGTACAGCTGGATGGAACAGCAAAGTGACTGGTTCCCAGTTTGGGAAAAGTGGGCTCTAAGAGACAGGGCTGTGTTATGTCACCCACCTTGTTTAATGGTTAATATTGACCATATAATGGGAATAGTTGATGGAGAATGAAAAACATAGGGGTCCTAGTATTGGTGGAGAAAGTTTTTATGGATTTGGACTTTGCTGATGATGTGGCGATGGTTGCCCTGATACGTGGCTGGTGCTGGTAGGTATGGTAATGAAGGATGGAGGACCGAGAGAACACATAATTTTTGCTTGAACATCAGCACAAAGAAGAGCGAAGATCATGGTTGTGAGTAAGGATGATTGATTGGGTGCACATGGAGGATTAATGACAATAATCAGAGGACAGGAAACTCAAGCAAGTTTGAAAGTTTGGGTTTACTTGGGAAGTGGTGGTAACAGCAGAACGGGGGCAAATTGGGAAGCTAATTGAAGAAATAAAAAGAAGAAAACTAGGAGCAGCAAGAGCTTTTTGAGGTTCGAAAAAGAAAAAACGTTTGGTCCAAGGCATGAAATCAGCTTGAAAAAACTAAGATGAGAAATATTCAATGCAGTAGTACTAACAGTTCCCTGATGTATGGCTCGTCCACCGTGGGCCACTGACCAAAGAACAGAGGGAGAAAAGGTTGGATGCTTTTTGAGATGAAGCGCTGCGGGAAGGATACTTGGCATTAAATGGCATGATTATGTTAGAAATGAACGACATCAGGGTGAGAATTGAGGCAAAGGCCAGTCCCAGTAACCAAGGTTGCCAGAGGGGAAGGCTGAAATGGCTTTGGACGACTGTTGAGAGGATGGATGGGAATAGAGACCCCAGGAGAGCACCTGAAGAGCCCAGTACAAATAGGAACGAAGGACCGCCTTGGGTAGAACCAAGAACTAGGTTGGATAGACAGTAAATTGTCAGGGATCTTGAGGATGAAGATCCCAAAACTTAGAGGAAGCAAAGGGAAAGGGAAAGTGGCCTCCGGGATAGAGAACAGGTTGGAGGAAGGAACTGTATCAGCCTTATGCCTACTGGGCCAGTGGCCGGGAAGATAAAGTAAAGTAAGTATATGGAAACGATAACAAGACGTGTTGTTGGATAATGACCAAAAGTGTCATTCTGGTGGATCTGAAACAGCGGAAGTCATCTGAAGAGAGAGAGAGAGGAGGAGAGAGAGAGAGAGAGCGGCCACTTGAGTCTGTCCATTCTTGAGTTTGTAGGAATCCAACCTATGACAGGAAAATTTTTGTTCATAGGCTGATAATACGATCGTTGCTGTATGCCGTAGTATGTACGTGGACTGACATGAAAAAAAAAAAACTACATATTAATAATTCGTTAAAGCTAATCTGTATCCGTTTCTAATAGGCAATTTTGCTTTAACGGCTAATCTACTTTGTATTTTTGAGCCTTTTCTGTATCCCTCTGGGTTTTGTTTTCAAAAATTTCGGTTCTTACTTGTAACTTGTGGTTAGATTGTGGTGTGCCCTTTTGTAAACCTTTTATTGACAGCCCCCAATCCCCTTCCTTTCCCCTCTCTCTAATCTCTCTCTCTCATCTCTCTCAGGATCGTTAATTGTGGTTAAGTGATAAAATGAAACGCGTGGGTGATTTTTGTCGGACGTTTTAAACAATACATACTCGCCTCAAGTTTTAATTGCCAGCATAGGTCCTAATGCTTCAAGCTGGTAAGGAAATTAATATGAGCTGAAAAACATTCAAACCTATTTTTGGGAGTTTGAAAAGTTTAACTCCATTTTTGAATTATAATGAATTTATACTCGTATTTCCCTGGTATTGGCTTTAAAATTTAAAATAAAATATTGGGGTTTTCGTTATAAAGGTATTGCTGACTAATAATAAATAAATTATTATGACTATATAATTCGGACGAAACTGCATCCTAATCACACACCTTTATACTGGTACGAAGATTAATGAAATGGTGATGCAAGTTATGAAAAAGAGTTTTTGTTCTGTTTCAAAATCACACTTATGAAAAAACAAAGTTTCAGGAATTTAACAAGAAAGAAATAAAATTGGATTCAATATCTGGATGTTGCCTGTCCATTGCTTAGGTGCAAAACGATAAGGATTCTCTATCTCTCAATGCCGTTTAAGATTTAAAGAAAATAAAAACAAAGGATAATGAATTAGTTTTTGTATTGTACAATTGGGACCCTTTCCCTAAGCTGGTCGAGGATAACAGCTGATCTTTTTGATCCTAGACCATGCCAATATTTATCAAGTCACAGGTGATTACGGCTAAATTTCGGCCGTTCATTTTTTAATCGTCTAAATTGCGCACGAATTAAAAACAAGACAAAACGGGGGTGGGCGAGATACGTATAAAAAGCAAATTAATACTAATATAAAAAAAATGGATATAGATGAGGGCAAAACGTTGACGTGGAATTAAAAAGAATAAAAAAAAAAAAAAGTTATCAAAATGGGAGACGTGGCGCTGTACAAGAGAGAGATAGTCGGGAAGTAGTCACGGATATGGGGGTCTGGGGGGGTGGCCTTACTACAAAATCATGTGGAATGTGCAGCTAACCATGTTTTATGAGAAAAGGAAATCCGGCTATTTAGGTTGGCTATAGGTCCGATGTTGAATCGATAAACTTGAGATTAACCAGCAAAATTCCGATTATCTGCTTTCGAATACTGAACCAACGTGGACCATAATATGGCATGCATCACTGAAACCTCCTCCCTCTCCATTAATGGTATTAGGCTATATCACTGGACTCCGATGATGATGATGATGATAATAAATAAATAAGTGGAACGAAATGGATATTGTCACCACGCGGTAAAAATAATTTCAGAGCCACTTATTTCACCTCTCGCTCTTTTCAACCATTGGCCAACAGTGTGGTCATTTTCACTTCCTGTTCTGCTTTTAGCCAGAAAGGCGCAAATTTCTTCAAATTTGATTGATACTGCAGTCTTTGAAGACTTTAAGTCTCTCATAACTTTCATGGCATTGTTCCAAACTCTTTGATGAATTAGCTGTTGAAGTCTGGAAGCTACAGCTAAGATCTGTCTGTCTGTCTTTCTCCGAGTATGAAAGACAGCATGCCGATAGATAGTAGATCTCTCGAGACCGAGTCTCGATCCTCCCCACGCAACTGATCTATTCGCCTTACTATTGTCATTAACACGGGCAACCAGTGGGAACCAGTACGATGAAATGTCCATAGCAGTTATGCCAGACATTAAAACAAATAGCATTACACTAACTGTAACTACTGTTTATGATAGATCAGTGGAAACAAAATTTGGAAAGTTTGAAAAGCAATAGCTACAGTGCTCACAATACTTCAATAAAAGCACTACTAAAAGAATGCAAGGGCGAAATGGCGACACTCGTAGGCCAAAAGTTGAAAAGGGCGTGGGATGAGAATAGGTAAGTGCTGAAATTATTTTCACCGCGCGGTGACAATATCCACTTCCATAAAGGAAAGAAAAGAAAGCTGGATGGAATGAATCTGCTTATACTATTCACGACACGCCGGTCAATGATGCATGCATAGCCTATTACTAAGTCCCGGTTGTTCAGTATCTACCTAAAGCATACTACAGTACTAGCTATACCTATTGAATTTGGAAGCAATTTAGTCACATCGGCCTAGCTACCTAATCGCCGGTTTCCTTTCTCTATAACAGAGCTCACTAAGGCAAAACCCACAAATGGTAACCATGTTACCTGCACATTACACATGACAGATAGATAATACTATTCAAACAGTCATCGAAAGAGGTAAAAAAAAAGAACAAAAAAATCTACCTTGGTTTCTACTTCATTCACTCATTCCATGGCCGCCACCACTTCCTCACGCGGCGTCATCCAGCCGGATGACGGTGATACATCTTAAACTGTCACATCTCAAGCTAAACTGCTGCTCCCTCCACCTCCTCCCCTACCCGTCGGAGTGCTCATCTCTCTCTCTCTCTCTCTCTCTCTCTCTCTCTCTCTCTCTCTCTCTCTCTCTATATATATATATATATATATATATATATATATATATATATATATATATATATATACATGTATGTATGTATATAAGTGTGTGTGCGTGTAAGTTTGTTGCGCGTGTTTTATATATGCATACTTCAACAGTAGGAGGGAACGAAAACTCCCAAAGTATGATTGTGAAGACGAGTATTGTATGGCAGCGTTTGCTATGGGATAGGAGCAGTTGTCGACATGCATAGAATTCCATCATTATTAAAAAATTAGGCTATGCTTCATGCTTTTTGCACATGTAAGACAATTTAAAAACTTTTTTTTGGTATCGAGGTACATTTATTTTAATTTGAAATAGATTTATTTCAATTTGAAGTCCATCTTTTTTTTTTTTTTAATTTTGAGTTCACCTTCTTAATTTGAATGGATCTTTTTAATTTGTTTTATATCTCTTTTAATTGGATATTGACCTTTTTTTAAATTTATGGTTAAAAAGCTGTCGTAGGTCATATCTCGATATCTCTACGAACAGTAATGATATCCTATCCTTCCAGTACACAAAAAACAATCTCTAGAAGGCGTCTTGAAATGACAGAAGGCAATTAAGGAATATATGGGTATAGGTCATTAGGTCTTGTCTGACCCCTGGGGGGGGGGGGGGGGGGGGGGATGTTGGGTTTGGAGGGGGGTGGGGGGTTTGGAGGATAAAGGTATCCTTTTATAAAACAGGATCGTAGAATATGCGGCTGATTTCATTCGGTTTCCTCTTCTCATTGTTGTGACGGATTCCTTTTG
>NC_087213.1:43139275-43207162 GCF_015104395.2 Macrobrachium nipponense
CCCGCGACTAAATTTCACAAATCAAATAAAATTCAATTTTGAAAAAAGATTAAAGATATTGATATTATTATATGACGAAAGGCGTGGTATTTCTACAGAAGCAATCCGCGGTGGCTTAGACTATGGCAATTGACTGATACCTATGTTATTTTAGTTACTGTACAAGATTTAAAAGTAATATCCATTCGGCCGGCTGTAACTAAGCAGTAATTGACCTTTGAAAGTTACATAATAGCCGCACCAAACTCAAAGGTATATTAAAGTTTAGTTCCAACCAAACGAAAAAAATATTCCTTACCAACCCTTGTAAAGCAACTAAAATAACATAGAAAATGTCAATTGCCATAGTCTAAGTCACCGAAGAACGGTCCTACGGTGACATAAACTTTTGAAAAGAACGGGCTTTAATGATTAGCGGTAATTAAATCATGTAAAATTAAATGGTTCAGTACATTAGCCAAGGTCCAGGATACGTTACCAGTTTACTTTACTCTTAAAAATAAGACAAAGTTGTAACACTGGTGCTTACTATTACATTTGCAGCTTCAATTCTTTATGAAAGTGATTGTAATTATGTAATATAATGATTACTTTTTCAAGTTCACTTGCGAGCATATAAGCAACAATGTTAGTTGGCCCAAGATATAGATCTAGTCATTATATTTATGGCAATAATGCCGGATTGAACATCATTTTCAATTTATCGTTATATTTCATTACGATGATGTTATTAAGATGCCTTATATATATAAACTTGTTGTGACACCTATGTTACTTTTTTCATCGTCAAATTAAATAAGTTTCATTGCAGTTTTTCATCATCAAATTAAAGGAGTACCGACTGTTGTTGAGAAGTTTTGCTTCTTTTTTTACCCTCTCGTCAAAAAACACTTGAATAAAAATCTAACTAAATGTTTAATCAATATGAGCTAAAAACGGAAAGGGTCAGTGTCTATCCTTATTTATCAGTTATAAAAAAGAAGAAAAAAAAAACTACTGGTTGGGAATTCGTACCGCTAAGTTTTGAGCACTACAAGATAACGATAAACAAGTTATACATTCCTCAGAGTTCCATAAAGTCAAATATATTGCATAATTGGCAACTGTCTGAGAGCGAGCGGGGATTTCCCAGTGTGACGTCGAACGGTAGCATCACCGTCATCCGGCTGGATGATGAAGCGTGAGGAAGGGGAATCATAATGCAGGTAGGGACAAAACCAACTACTGCTGCCCTTGAACAACCAGATTTTTTTTTTGTTCTTTTTTTACCTCTTTCGTTGACTCCATGAATAGTATCTGTCTATCATGTGGAATGGACAGCTACATGTTTATAGAGAAGGAAACCAGCGATTAGGTAGCTAGGCCGATGTGACTAAAATGCTTCCAAATTCAATATGCTTTAGATACTGAACAACGGGGACATAGCTAATATGCATGCATCACTGAAACCTCCAGTATTTCTATATAAGCATTCCGCATCGTTCGTCCAAGTGAATACGAAAGCCACCAGGAATTGGGGCGTCAAATGTATATTTCGCCGTGTTTAGTACGAGCCCCTGGGGCTTAGTTACAGTCGTCCGAATAAATACAACTTAAAATTTTTGTTAAGGAGGTAAAACTGCATTTCGTAAAACTGCATTGAAAAACCGCAATTGCCATAGTCTAGGCCGCCGCGGAATAGTAATGTAGATGTACCAAACCTCCTCCCTCTCCATCAATGGTATCATATCACTGGACTCCGATGATGAGGTAATAGATCTACCAAATAAAGGAAAGAAGAGCAAGCTGAACGGAATCTCCGGTCAAAGATTTATACAAAACGTATCACAATCAAAACTCTCTCTGCTCTTCCTTCTCCATTAAAATCGAAAGGGAAAAATGCACCTACAATGAAAAAGCAAGAGGGGCAACATGTTTAGGGCCTAGTACTAATGGAAAATTCGCGCCAAACTACTAGGTTAGGTACTCAGTTTTTCCTGAAAAAAGGGAGAACGTCTGTCTAATAGGACCTACCTACCTATATTTAGAGAGAGAAGTAAGGAGAGAGAATTGTGACTGAAATACGTTTTATATAAATCTTTGACCGGCGTTCCGTGAACAGGTAGTATATATAGGCCTACCACTGATGGAGGGCAGATTCCGTTCAGCTGCTTTTTCTTTCCCTTTATTTTTATTTATTAGTTCATCATCATCGGAATCCAGTGATATGCCACTGATGGAGAGGGAGGAGGTATCAGTATTATGTCTCCGTTGTTCAGTATCTAAAGCATATATTGAATTTGGGGTTAATCTAAGTTATCGATTCACATCGATCTAGCTAGCTACCTAATCGCCGGTTTCCTTTCTCTCTAACTGGGAGTTCACTATTGCAAAACCCACAAATAAACATGTTAGCTGCACATTCCATATTATTCGTAGTAACCCGGACGCTCTCTCTCTCTTTTGACGGAAAGGCGAGGAGGCTGTTTAGAAGGCGCCTTCCCTCTTAACCCTCCCCCCCCAAAATATCCGTGACTACTCCGACATCTCTTTGTGCGCCACCTCCCATTTGATGAAAACGTTTTTTCTTCTTTTTTTTTATTCACATTAAGTTTTGCCCTCATCCTATCCATTTTTGTATTGGTATAATTGCTTTTTGTACGATCTCGCCATCGTTTTGTCCTTGTTTAATTCGTGCGCAATTTGGACAATTAGAAATGAACGGCCAAAACTAAGGCATAATCCTGTGAATTGATAAATATTGGCATGGCTCTCTCTCTCTCTCTCTCTCTCTCTCTCTCTCTCTCTCTCTCTCAACATCGGACGTTATGATCGGTATATTTCTATAATATTGTTCCCCTTGTTTTTCCACTTTATGTAATTGTGTGTATATGTTAAAATACACATTCTAAAAAATAGTATTTTAGTTTACAGTTTACCTCATATATATATATATATATATATATATATATATATATATATATATATATCTAATAAAAGGAGCCCATAAAAACACAAAATGTAGAGAGAAAAGTACTATATTTCAGAGACTGCTGTCTCTCTCTTCATATACCTGAAGAGAGAGACAGCAGTCTCTGAAATATAGTACTTCTCTCTCTACATTTTGGTGTTTTTATGGGCTCCTTTTATTAGATGGAATTCCGTTGTTACAGAACATTTTTATTTTTTACCAGTCATATATATATATATATATATATATATATATATATATATATATATATGTATATATATATATATAATATATATATATATATGTGTGTGTGTGTGGTGTGTGTGTGTGTGTGTGTGTGTGTGTGTGTGTGTGTATATATATATATATATATATATATATATATATATATATATATACACATATATATAGTGGAATAATGCATGTAAGTTAAACAAGCATCTTACTTTACTTAATTTGCAAGATTATATATATTATAATATATATATATAAGATATATATAATATATATAGAGAGTAGAGAGAGAGAGAGAGAGAGAGCGAGAGAGAGAGAAGAGAGAGAGAGAGAGAGAGTAGAGCAGAGGTAAACGTAGACTCAAATATTATTTTTTAGAATGTGTATGTTATATATGTCCGAATCAATTAACTCTAGCAGCCGATCTAATTTACTTTACTTCCAGATGTCACAAAAATTGATAAGTTGCATTCCTTATGTTCAAAAGTAAAGTAAAACTAAAGATACCGAAACAAACAAATAAATGATAGAGAAATTACAAATCAAAACATTTGTAATAAAAAAAATAATAGGGATTATCTGTTTGATTTTTGTAAATACAACAATCTCGCGGTCACAACTCTGCGTATAAAACATAAAATATTCTTATTAACTAAAATATCTAATTGTTCCTCTGTGTTAATTTTAGTATTTATCAGTCTCATTTTTTGTACACAAGTGTTTGGTATATTGAAAACTGCTTCAGAATTTTATCAGTCTCTCGATACCTGGTTGTTTGTAGACCTCGAATTTTGCCTCATACTTTATAGTGAAGAACCTAGGTGTGTAGTACTAATGTGAGATTTTAGTCACCTATGCATTAAATTTAAAATGAGAGCTATTTGGAGTTTAATCATCTTCAAGGTATATTGTATGGTTAACAGGCATTCACTTTCAGTTTGTGATTTTTTGTCCAAAAAATTCCCCCCCCCCCTTTTTTTTTCACGCTAGAATAGTTAAGGTATGTTGCCTTGTTTTTATGCAGGAGTAAAAGATTGGCTGTTATCCTCGACCAGCCAGAAGGTTCCATAGTACAATACAAAACTAATCATTTTCTTATTTTTTATTTTTAATCTGAAACGGATTGAGAGATAGAGCTTATGTTTTACCTATGCAATGACAACAACATCCAGAGATGAATCCTAGTATAATAATTGTTTCATGCCATGATTAAATATGACATTTCCATCGCAAGAATAATGTTGAAAATGAGAGAGCAAATATTTTAGCCTTAACTTTTTTCAAATGTGATTTGAAACAGAACAGAGACTCTTGTCATACTTGCATCACCCTTCATTAATCTTGCCAGTAGTATAAGGTGTGAGATTAGGATGCAGTTTCATCGAATTGTATAGTCATATATTTATTTATAAAATCAGCAATACCTTTAAAACGAAACCCCAATATTATTATCTTTAAAACCCAGACCAGGTATATGAGTATAAATTCATTATTAATTCAAAATGAGTTGAATTTTCAACTCATATGCATTCCTACCAGCTTGAAGCATAGGCCTATGCAGGAATTAAAACTTGAGGCGATGTATGTTTAACGTCGACAAAAATCAACACGTTTTATTTATCACTTACACAATTAACGATCCTGAGAGAGAGGGAGAGAGAGAGAGAGAGAGAGAGAGAGAGAGAGAGAGAGAGAAGGGGGTGGGGGGATGGTTGGTCTATAAGTTACAGCACACACAAGCTGACCACAGTTACAAGAAAACCGAATTTCGAAAACAGAGGATACAGAAATAGGCTCAAAAATACAAGTAAATACATAAAGAAATGTCTTATAGGATACAAATTAGCTTTAACAATTATTCATGTAGTCACGTACATACACGGCATACATACACGATCGTATTCTCAGCCATGAACATTTCCTGTCATAGGTTGGATCCTACAACTCAAGAATTACATACTCAAGTGCCCTCTCTCTCTCTCTCTCTCTCTCTCTTATATGACTTCCGCTGTTCAGACCCACCAGAATGACACTTTTGTCATTATCTAATAACACGTCTTGTTATCGTTTCCATATAACTTAAGTATTATTATTTAGTATTTTGTTAGAGAGAGAGAGAGAGAGAGAGAGAGAGAGAGAGAGAGAAATAGACTATAGTGGGTCTGTTACCTCTTGTTCTTGGGTCAACTCAGAAGGGATTAGCGCAAATTTCTCTCTCTCTCTCTCTCTCTCTCTCTCTCTCTCTCTCTCTCTCAGTATGGTAAGTCACGTAAAGCCGTTGGTCCCGTTGCTGAATAACCACTGGTTCCATGCAACGTAAAAACACCAAACAAACAGGATACGTCATATTAACTCGATGTATTTTGTTATTAATTATTATTATTATTTCGTGAATAATAATAATCATAATTACGGATTTCTGAATATTGTATTCAGGGTATGAAAGCAATACGGCCTAAGTGCACCTGGGAGGAGGTGGGGTACGGTTGTGTGGGAGGATGTTTGCTGTTTTCCCTGCATGGGTCTGTTTACTGCTTAGAGGAAAGGTTCATTGCGCTCCCCACCTCCCCTGCTAACATCCACCCCCCCCCCCAGATATCCGAAATCCCCTCCCCCCTTACACGGGTTTTATCGTCGCCCAACTTAACTGAGGCGACCCAGCAGAGGAGACACACGGACAAGACCCACTGGCGTAGTACGACGTGCAAAATTTTTGATATTACAATGTATATTTACGTACAGTAAATGTAAGGTTAACTGACGTATGCTGAATTAACGTATTGTTTTAATACACATCTGATAAAAGTCGTTAAAAAATCCCTGTCCACTCGTTTTGTCTGTATCAAAGCATAATAGCATTTATTTCGCTTGTTATAAGATCGACATTTGTTATTTTCAGTTTGAATTCGATGACCGTTAATTCAGTCACGACTGGTTTATTACTCTCTCTCTCTCTCTCTCTCTCTAAATTCAGAATTCAATTTACGACAAAGGAGGTGTTTATGACAGAGAATATTCGATCGTGTGTATCCGTCTCAGGCAACAACATAAATAACTAAACTACGATAGTACCAGAAATAACGACAATGAGAGGTTTGAAATGGCCAAACCTAAGGTTTATTACACACACGCACACACACACCACACACACACACACACACATATATATATATATATATATATATATATATATATATATATATATATATATAATTCGAGCTACAAATGTCCTTTAATATCTAATTCGCTCTACCTCGGAATTTATATATTTTCATATATGTACCAAAGGGGAATTATTAGTTGGCCAACAGATAACGTCACTAGGCCGTCCTGATTTCGTTCCCGTCCGACTGGACGGTGGTTCGATCCCATGAGGGGACGAAATTAATATCAACTAAAAATTCCCCTTCGATATATATATGAAAATATATCAATTCCGAGGTATAGCTAATTAGATATTAAAAAGACATTTGTAACTCGAATGATCTATGTGAATCATGATGATGTGATAATTATGATTATATATAATAATTTATATATATATATATATATATATATATATATATATATATATATATATATATTCATCTTCAGCAGTCCCCCCTTTTGTATTCTATATTATGTTAATGACTCACTTGAAAATTAAATGGTGAATACTTGTAAGGCTGATTCTAGAAGATGAGACAAGTCACAGACTTTCTCTCTCTCTCTCTCTTTCTTTCTCTCACACACACATTAATTCTACAAAATGCAGACAACAGCGATAGCTAGTGTTAATATGGTGTTAGGGGAGTGGGGTATTTGGTGTGGGTGGGTTCCTTATCTTGCTGACATCGATTCAGTATATAAAAAAGTGGGTGTCGGTGAAAGAACTAAACTCAGTGAAGACAAAACAGAAGTGGGTATGCTATTTGGATCTGATAGTGCGCTACGAAAATGTGAAGAAACTTCCAAAGAATAACTATTGGCTCGTCATCCATGATCATTGTAGCGGCAGTGAGGAATTTGGTGCGTCAGCCACTACTGTAATCATGAATTGGGTTAAAATGTCCATATGCCAAAACGGGCCTGTTCACCTGGGCATCCCATAACATGCAAATATACAGAGAAATAAGAAAAATTAAAAACAGAAAATAAAGAGGGTATCAGTACACAGTAAAAGAAAGTGTTACTGTAGCGAGTTTCATTCCTCTCTAAGTAACTGACGCATTTGCCCATAATTCCCTCACTGAAAAATGCAAAGAATAATTTAGTTTACAATCCATTTGACCATGTGTCTGTTGGTCCGGCTCAGTACTGTATGTCTGGTGCTTACACTAGTCGCAACTCCTGCTTACGCTGCTCACGGTTTACGCCAAAATTGGAACAGTGGAAGGAAGGAAGGCCACCGTACTTGGATACTAGCTATCGATACTTCTGCGTCTGTATTTTGTAGTTATCTGGAAGTTTGTTTATGCAATGCAACTGTTCCTGTTGTTTATGCAATGCAACTGTTCCTGTCTTCGGGTGACCAGCCAGCTTGTTTAATGAATGTTATTTTTCCATTTTCAGAACGTCTCGTTGCACCCGGTGGCGTCGCAGAAACAATCGCTCGGTGAGTACCAGTTATGTGCCTTAATTATCCTTGTGAAGGTAAAGCAGAAAAAACTGCAACAGGTTTTCACACACAGCACACACAACCACTTGTGAATTTGTTTATTTGTCTATTAAGCAAAGGTTAGAATAAAGGGTTTTGTATAGTATCCTGCACAATTCGTAATTTCCCCTGTTCTTCCTGTTTTGTTTGGAAGGAATTTAAGTTTGTATTAGTTTGATCCAACAATTTTGTTTTTCAGTTTTAACTGTTGACTCCCCAGCGGTGAAATGCTTGGTACTTTTTCTCTTGTTTATCAATTATATATATATATATATATATATATATATATATATATATATATATATATGTGTGTGTGTGTGTGTTTATATATATTATATATATATATATTTCATTTGTTGTGAAGTGACTGATTAGTTCAAGATGAGGATACTTCAGCTAAACAAGATCCATCGCTGGTTAAAGTTAAATATTCGAGGACGGAGGGAAATAAAAAAAGGGGCGCAATTGGCCACAGGTAGAGTTCGTGTTTCTGTTGGCGTCGAGAAATCGTTGAAATCCGAGTTTGCTTTGACGCATCAACATTTCCGATATGGGAACATTGGTGGTGGTCAGTGTTCGACCAATATTCACGTCAATGAATTTCTTCCTTCTGCTCAGGGCGAAAAGTAGACTTATTCTTTGAACAATGCGAGATCATTTTGTAATACTTTTGGTGACCTCGATGCAGACATCAATCACACACACACCGCTTGGGTAAAAGGTTAACCAAAGGGCGTTCAGTTTGACAGTTCACCCTCCACTCCTCTCTCTCTCTCTCTCTCTCTCTCTCTCTCTCTCTGCCGAGGCATCTCCCGAGATGCAAACTAGAGAGAGAAAGAGGCGGGGGGGGGGGGGGGGGGGGGGGGGGGGTGGTGGTGGGCGTCGGACCGTTTGAGTTCTCGGATTTAGCTGTGGGTATTAGGCGGTCAATGTGGGTTTTGAGTTTTACAATCAACCAGCAGTTGCAATTTACCGGTGAAGTCATCAAGATAGAGGCACTGCTGTGGATTTTTCTGAAAACGGACCAATAAATGAACGTCTCCCCCTACTCCCTCCCCCCTCCCACGGATCAGTTGAGGTTCCGTTTTCCTTTGTGAATCCGTCGTTTGTACACTTTCATTAGAAGCTTCACAAACGACCATTTTCCGTTTGGTCAAAACTCCAAACGTTGCGTTGGGTCAGCCTTCGTTCTTGTTTCCGTTTCGGTTTCATTTTGGTCGTTCTTAGCTGTCAATAAAGCTGGACAGATAACTGAAGTTTAATCTCCTGGGAAGTCAAGATGATTGGTTTTTGTTACGTGATTGTGTGTTCTGCTGGCCGCGGTGATGCCAAGTGATCAGATCAGATAGTGGATGACATGGAAGTGACTGGAAGGCCGAAGCTTGCGTTGACGGTATATATGAAAATGACAGCGTTTTAACCATCATTACGTGTAATCCACGTAGGCCTGCTACCTGAGAACGTAAGGCACTTTTGTTAGTATGAAATGACCTGCTAGTTTGGTTAGGAGTACGGAACGGATTACTTTGCAGAGTTGTCTTGCTATTTATCTTCTTGTTCTTCCCAGCTAAATTTAACCCATTTTTATATGACGTCGCCGTTATGAGTGAGTCGTCTCCATCGATTTGTGTCCTGTGCATCACTCTCGTCAATACCCTTCCATAACATATCTTCCCCTACACAATCACGCCATCTCTTTCTTGGTCTTCCTTCTGCCCCGCACATATACGTATACTTCCATTTACATCGTGTCTTAATTCCAACATGATGTCCCTCTCTTCGTAACAGGTGTCCATACCATCGAAGCCTTCCCTCCTGTGATCTTCGTTTGATATTTCAACCACCTTTGTCGATCCTCTGATCATATTTTTTTATTTCGGTTATCTATACAGGGAATATCCCCCCCCCCCCCCCCCCCCCAGCCCCTCGACTATGGTATAGACGGGAGACATAACCACTGAACTGATACTGTGGTGCCCAGTGAAATCTTGAGCCTGCGGTGCTGAGCTAATGAAAGGTAGTGGTTGAAATCAGGGAGTGAGTCATAATACAACACCTTGGATTTTAGGTGACCATGCTCGCAGCTGGGTGGAAGTCGGGGATGATGTCATTTCATCGACAGACAGACAGCCTCTCGTATTTATTTATTCATGTTAAAGTTGAAAGTTCGTGTGGGGACAAACAGACAGGCAGACATGGTTGAGAAAGGGCAGACAACGCTGCTGCTGCTGCGAATGTGGTGATTTGTAAGTGTTTAGATTTTGGTTTTGGCAATGAGCATCGATTGATTAATTATTGCACCGAGATATTTCACAGGAAAAGCGATCTGGAATTGGGCAATGGAGGATTTGCAAGGAAGAATCGCTGCTTATTTAGACGGTATTGATGAGCAGATGAACGTTTTTAGTAAACCTATACTAAATTGCATAACCGGTAAATCTGATGAGAGTAAAAGGGGTGGGGGAAGGGGGGTTAAGTGGTTTGTGGACGGTGAGTGGAGAAAATTGTTAAGTAAAATGCTATTCATTTCAGTTTTAATATTACCCTTTATGTATCCTTTCTTCTAGAAACTGGGTCTATTGTCCTCCATGGCTGGTGGGTTAAACTAAAAGATTTTCGGTGATATATTTGTGCAGATTTATTTAATAGTGCTTCAAAATACTGTTCATTGCTGATCTGCTTCGTAGTTTGGAGTTCCATGAATAGGTGTGTTTTTGCCACCGACAGGCTCTATGTTAGTATTTATTTTATTTTTCCAGAGTTACTGTCCCTTTTGTGTAAGTCGCTTCCTTTGAGTTATGACTTTGAAGAGAAAACATTTTCATGTAGGTCTGGATTTAAGCGCAACTCTGGGCTTGCATGAATTTTCAAGTTTATTTTTCTAGAAACTCTTTCACAGGACGTGTCATGAATCATGAGGCTGAAAAATGTCACTGACAGCTAGAGGAACCAGTGAGAGTTTGGTCAAAGACCTCAATCTTGTACTCGTGTCTAGCAGCACTCCTCGTCATGGAGGAGTGTGTGATTTTTTGCTCTGCCTCTGACTGTCAACCAAAGGTAGAAGTGTCGGAGGACAAGACAGACGTAACATTCTCCTCTCTCTCTCTCTCTCTCTCTCTCTCTCATCTCTCTCTCTCTCTCTCTCTCTCTCTCTCTCTCTCTTATTTGACATAATAATAGAAAAATTGGATGATATATGTAGAAATCACAAGACTGGACTATACTCCTATCCGGAGACTTTAACTTTAAATTTCCTTTCGTAGATTGGAAAGAAACGAATAGGATTAGCGGTGTATTTATGCATTTATAGAGAGTAATAGTAGCGCAGAATATAAGAGAGAAGAAACTACTTAATTAAAACTGGTGTTACCACCATTCCCAGATCCCATACCATCAACAGATCGGTCTTTAACTTTTCCAATTATTCTTAAACTGAACGAGAAGAGTTCCTCCTCCTCCTCCTTTCCTTTGGGACTTAGATTCTTGCTTGTCATGTTTTAAACCTTCATATAGTATATACAGTTTTTGAGTCGTTTAGAATTCATGTTTACCAGACTTATGAATCACAATTCTTGAACCCCCCGTCCTCTTATACGCCTACAGATGCAGTCTTTTATGCCATGCATTCTTTAGCCCACAAAACATTTTCTGAGCTAACTACAAATTGGTTTGCCTTCCTCAAGAAGTCGTTCGTTAGCCAAAAATAACTGCATTATCGTTACTCGCCCGGATAGAGGTAAAGACGTAGTCATTCTGATTAAGAAAGGATTATATTACTAAGGTCGAAGCGATTTTGAATGACAATACTAAATTTTTAAAAACTTGTTCCTCATGACTATTGCACCTTGTTCAAGACAGAAGACCAGAACAACAACAGGTTCCTCAAGAACTTGAGAGAGAGAGAGAGAGAGAGAGAGAGAGATCATAAACACGGACACCTATCAATTAATCTATATACTGCACAGGTTCTTCTTCCTATGGAATGATGTATCTACGGTTTGCCGAAAATTCATAAAGACATTCAGGGCCTCAGTGGCGTGATCTGTATAGTCTTGGCGTGCCACCTTGATGGCCACGAGTTCGGTTCTCGGGCATGCCACTGAGGTGTTAGAGATGTGATTTTTGGTGATAGAAGTTCACTCTCGACGTGGTTTGGAAGTCACGTAAAGCCGTTGGTCCCGTTGCTGAATAATCACTGGTTCCATGCAACTTCAAAACACCATGCAAACGAAATAAACAGCAGTGCCTATTTGCTTCTGACAGTTGAATTGAGGAAGGTCACTTGGCAAGGTCAGTAATATGCTTCGTTCGTCATGCGATGGTTCGATGAGGATATTATTTATATACCTGTTTTTTCTGTCAGGGGTTGTGGGGGGGGCGGGCGGATTAGACGCGTAGTACCTGAATAATGAGATTAGGAGAGAGTCTTTGTAGCATGGTAGGCGATAGAGACCGTGTATGGGTAAGGTAACGTCAGGCATGGTATCATGAAACCAACGGCTGCTGTCATTTAAGCAATTCGTAACGCATTAACACAGAAGCCTCGCTCTTCTTCCTCTTCTGATTATATATATATATATATATATATATACTTAATATATATTATATATATATATAAATCATATATATATATGTGTGTGTGTGTGTGTGTGTGTGTGTATGATGACTGCCACAAAGGACCCTGTCCTTAGGACTCCTCGGGAATATACTAGTGTCATGCGCCTAAAGGAGGAAGAGAAGTCGAGAGACGCCAGACGACACAACATACAAAACCTATTGTATGAGAGAGAGAGAGAGAGAGAGACAGAGAGAGAGAACATTTATGTTACGGGAAACAATGAAAATAGTACTACTACTTGAGACGCAATCTTTCTGAACGCTAATATTACTATAGCTTTCGAGTATTGAGGAATTAGGTGACTTTATATAACTGTTCATTTAGAATCAGGAAGTTGCATTTTTTATGATCTAGGAGCGTGGGTAACTCGCACCTCATCGAGAAGAGGGTTATCCGTTAATTTTCTCCAACAGGGTATCAGTTATGCGATGTTTTTTTTTAACTGTATTTTGGGAATATGAATTACATATATATACAGGAATAATTGTTCAAGTAACCATTCTTTACGTCTTAGTTTTCAAGGAACTAACATTTTCGAAGTGTACTTTAGTACTATGTCATTTTATTACTCATTTTTGTCGTGAGTGTGTGTGTTTGTGTATGTGTGTGGATGAAGAACTTCTCAAGACTCCGTTCGAGTACCCAAATATTTTTTTTACCCTACTCTTCAGAACCCCTGAGGGAATAGAGGCTACCCAGGCGAGGCCTCTACCCAAGCAAGCCACCGAAGAGATTCCGTTGTAGCGAGAGCTTTCCTCGTCCTCTTCATCCTCATGACAATATGTTCTGCATTTTCCTTGGACAGCAGATGAATCTGTTTTTCATTCGTTTTGATAGGCAGTATTTGATTGTAGTACGCGTGTGTGAGTGTGTGTGTGTGTGTGTGAGAGAGAGAGAGAGAGAGGAGAGAGAGAGCGCTGCCCTTCGCATACAGGCGTTTTGTGATATGATTTTTCGTAGCCGTCTCATACTCTTGGCTATGAATACTCTGCCCATATTTCGCGATGCCCTCTGTTGTCAATCGTTACAGAAGGATGTTGAGACACTATGTTGATTTTCCGGTGACTTCTTTTCTGCAAAGCCGCCATGCCAGATCTAGGCTTTTAATCGCGAAACTAGATAAAAAAAAAAAAAAAAAAAAAAAAAAAAAACCTTGGATACGTTTGCCGGCGTCTTGTCTCGCCCATCAAAGGTGGATATCATTATCAAAATCTTACAATAATAACAACTTGCTCGCGCCCCAGTCGACGACAGAACGAACGCCATAGAAGCAATTTCGTTTAGATTCACTCGGTACATTCATGTGGTAGTGTCAATTTGAGATAAACATTGGTAATTTAAATGACATGATGCTCATATTCGGGTGACTTTTAGCATCCTATCCAGTCTGTTTTTGTAGGTGTTTTTTCCCTCTATGACGGTAAAGTGGGAATTTTACAATATCGAATAGATCTGGTTTCTTTGACTGATTGATGCCGATCTCTGCTTGTTTTGTTTTAATTAAGAATCTCCATTAATGGCATCATTTTGGTTGTTTCTCTCAACCCTCTCGTTAGGAACTCCATATAAACCAACCTGATTCATTCAGTCTCACAGTAAATACAATGTAGCTTTCTAGGTGAAGCCACTAACTGGGAAAGTTCGAAATGAAAAGACAGAGAGCCAAGTACTTTTGTGTATTTAACACATTTTAACACATGTATTAGATAAATGAAAGTACTTTGCTCTCTCTCTCTCTCTCTCTCTCTTTGCATTTTGAACTTTCCCAATCAGTGTCCTCAGCTAATAAACAAAATCACGTGCTTATTTTTGTGATGACATAACACTAGAGTTTGTGTTGATGGTGAGTCTCGTGTCATGAAATTCATTCCTGGATTCTTTATATGGAGTAAAACGGGGTCCCTTCAGGCATATACTGCTTGACACTATGGCTGGTTAAGCTGCGTGTTTATTGTGTTGTGGTAACATGCTAGATTCTGTCCGTCCATCTTTCCACCATGAGCTTAATTTCTACTTCAGATGTTGAAGTCCATCTTCCTCCCTCCCTCCCGGCAGAAGATGAGGGATGGAGTTGCTCCTTCTGGGTGGGCAGGCAGTAAAGAGGACGAATGGAAATGCGAAAAAGAAATTCCTGGATTTCTCCAGAGGTCTGCAGGGAGTGTTCTCGAGGCGTTCACCAGAGCAAGTGAGGATTTGTGACGTCATCGGTCCCTGAATCAATCCACTGACATTCGTGCTCAGTCTTTCCTTCGAAAACACCACTTCTAAAAGGAAAACGAATTAACTTTATGAATGTGAAAATTTACTAGAAATGTATTGAATTTCTCATTCCATCAACGCCTTTCTGCACACACACACACACACACACACACAACACACACACACACACACACACACACATATATATATATATATATATATATATATATATATATATATATGATATATAGTATATTATCTATATTATATATATATATATATATATATATATATATATATATATATATATATATTATATATATATATATTGGGGAAGTTAAAGAATTTTGACATAAGCCTATTTATATTTCATGAATATTGTCAATTATTTAGTTTATTATTATCACTTTTATTTTACTGAACGATTATTACATGCTTGGTTTAATATTATTATTATTATTATTATTATTAATGTAGTAGTGACAATAATGAGAGAGAGAGAGAGAGAGAGAGAGGCACGACCGACCGAGATGAGTTCATTATAATAATTAAAAGCGGCCGTACATGAGTTCTTACGTACACTCAGTCAGAGGATGCACTCATAGAAGCCTTTAATTTGAGACTCTCTCTCTCCCTAATTAAATAATTGAATAAATAAGTAAATAAATAAATAAATAAATGTAAGTTCTTGCCTGCCTGCCTTATATCATATTACATATACATTTTTCGCCATAGCAAGTATTGTAAAATAAGTGAAAATATTATATTTCACGGTAACGGATTTTCAAATTAAGTTACTATTTTGCGCTTTTCACTTACTTGCAATTAACATGACGAGCGTTTTCACACAGGTAGTTTTCTATTATTTCAAGTTTTATATACGATTTCCTTATATGCATGACACTTTTTTTCATCTGATTATGAAATATTTCAAGATTTATATAAGATTTCCTTTTTTTTTCTACACCCTTCACTCGAGGAGAATTTTAATTGCTTATTTTAAAGGTGTTGATGTTAACTTTGTCTCGATGAACCCCAGGACTATTGCTGCTTCGATAATTTGATCTGCATAGCCGTTGTTTGTAAGCAGCTGGCGAATTCGATCGAGTTCATTATGTATGTCTCTCCATGATGAGCTGTGAGTGAAGGCTCTGTTGACATTCGCACTCACGACAGACTTTTTGTATGCATCCGGGCATTCCCCGCGTGCGTTCAAGCAACGGCCAGCGTGTGTTGCTTTTGTATAAACGGTCGTCTTAAACTGTCCTTCTTGTTGTTTTACCAGGACATCAAGAAATGGCAGAGTCTTCTTCTGGCTGTGCTCTGTGGTGAAGTTGAGCACTGAGTTTCTTTTCAGAGCATCTGCTAGTTTTCTGGCATCGTCAGGTTCTTTTATTGGGACGAATATACCGTCGATGTACCGCCCATAAATCCTAGGTTTTTGATGTTCTCTAAAGGTCCTTTCTTCGACGGTGGCCATGTACATATTTGCAAAAAGGACCCCTAGTGGGGATCCCATGGCGACTCCGTCTACTTGTCGAAATAATTCACCCTGATGAGAGAGGGAAGGGGCCACTGTAGTACTAGCTTTCAGCATATCTCGGAGGACATCTTCGGAAATGGGCAGCGGGTTCTTCTCGGACCTGTATACACGATCAAGAGTGATGTCGATCATTTCTTCGACGGGAACATTCGTAAACAAACTCTCAACGTCGAGTGAGGCAATGTCGTCTTCTGGTCCTTTTTCCTGTAGGAGATCGATAAACTCCACCGCTGATTTCAGTGAATATGCACCGGGTATGTAAGGTACCAGCAAATCATTCAGGACCTTCGCTATCCTATAGGTTGGGGATGTCATCTGAGAGATGATGGGCCTTAGGGGGTTTTCACTGTTCCGTAGCAGTAACCGGGTCCATAGTCTCCTTTTACCTTAGGGAATTTTACGACGTCTTGCTGATTATTGGCCCTAGTCACAAGCCTCGACACTTTCTTTCAGAGGTCCTCAGTGGGGTCTTTTGTTAAACGTTGGAATTTGGAAGTGGCCAGGAGGATCCTATCCATCTTTTCAAAATAATCACTTTTCTTCATCGCTACGTAAACTGATGATTTGTGCGTATGTCAACAGAGCCTTCACACACAGCTCATCATTGAGAGACATACATAATGAATTCGATCGAATTCGCCAACTGCTTACAAACAACGGCTATGCAGATCAAATTATCGAAGCAGCAATAAAAAAGAAAATGGACGAATTTTACCAACCCAACATGATGACGAAAAAAGAGGAGAACTTGATTATTTACCATCGTACAAGGAGGATTGCTACACACTATGCGGGATAATAAACAGAGGCGTAACCCCAAAAGCCCCTTACCATAAAATAAGCCTCAGGATATATAGTAAACCCAACCTTGTAGCAGCCTTAATAATGAAGAACAGCACCGCTCCGGGGGGGGGACCGAAGGAGATGTGCACGAATGTACTTTACAAATTTACTTGTCCAGAGGTGTGTAAACCTCACAGCCAAAACTACATCGGGCACACTACAACGACCCTTCAGAGACGTCTGCTGGCTCATAGAAATCAAGGGGCCATCCGTCAACATTACATAGATGTTCACGACAGGAAGCCATCTCTACAAGAGCTCATAGAAGGCACCCAGGTCGTGCACAGAGAAGACAACTACGGTCGCCTCTTAATAATGGAAGCGGTGAGCATCGCTATTCAGAAGCCAACCTTGAACGTCCAACAAGAATCGGACCATATACTCCCCTCCAGCAGGAGAAGGAATACGCAAGCCAACAGGGACCAGACAGCGCGCCCAATCCACCGAGAACATCACGCCCCTTGGAAGACATGAGAAGACCCAGCGTCAGCGAAAGTCAAGTAACATCCTTGCTCTGGTCGCTGAGACCCAGCCCAACACGAATCAGCAACCGTTAACCAACGTAGACCATTTTGGACATACACACACACACACGCTCACTCACTCAAATTTAAATCATACACATTTATGTATAAACAGAAATTATCTCTTGTACCTTTATGCATGCTATAAAATATATACATATATTTGTATTCCTGTATTTAGATTTCTATATTCATTTTCATTCCTGTATGTAATTTTGTAATTTTTATCTAAAACCAACATGTAACATATTAAATTTTAAACATACATTTAAGGAAACTCTAGCACATGGCATTGTATTTTGAATATTTATTTAACCACTGTTTAAACTTTCACTCTTATTGTCACAGTATACATATGTCCTTATGTTCTTTGTATCTAAAACAACGCCCTTAAGCTGTTAATCCCTAGACTAACCAGTACCCATACCTCAAGGTCATACCTCCCCACACGATGAAATAAATAGGCCGAAAGGTCAGATTGTAAGTCAGTAGTCGCTTGATAATGCCATAAGGCGAAACAGCTGTCGTAACAAAATTCAATAAATGGAAGAAGGAAGTCTGCGTATTTTTCACCAGAAATTGACGAACGAGAATCGAAAAAACTTCATTGGTATGAAGATACCTGCAAGAAACTTATTGATGCCATTAAAGCAATTGCTTTTAACGAAAATATATATGTGTATGTATGTAATATATATTATATATATATATATATATATATATATATATATATATATATATATATTATTTATATATATATATATATGCATACATAGAATTACTTCCCTCAAAGGCCCCTATATATAGTCCTATAGAGTCTGAAAACTCTCCAATTATGGCCAAAAAATTCCCAAAACCCGTTGCAATTATGGCAAAAAAATAATAAAACAGGATTAAAAACCATTATAATATGACAAAAACCATAAAATTGGGTCCATTAAGGCTAAAACCCTTTAAAGTTAGGGCTAATTAGCCCTGCAACTCCCATAATTAGGGCTAAATGACCTATTAAATGCTAAAAATATAGGAGATGTTACATAGGTTAATCCACCATGATTACTACTACTGTTCCTTCGTTGGGTGGATAATCCAGAAAGCCCAATTCAGATTCCGACTGGAATCAGCTGCGAGTCATTTATACGTATTAAAATTATCATATGAATAAATTCATAGCAACCCGATGCCCCAAAACTGGGGACAAAGTGGGTATTCGATCTCGACTTCTGGGGGGACCTCTGGACCCTCATCGCCACATTTCCCTTCCGTCATTTAGCCTAGTCGCTTATTTTGATCTAAACTTTTCTCTATTACCTCACCTCGTCGTTTTTCATCATTTTAATACGATTTCCTACCCTTGGGGTATGGTGATGGGTATTAGGTGCCCTGGCAGGGACTTGCCTCAGCCAAGTCGTAGGGTATAGTGGTATTAGTACCCAGTACTACCCCATGACACGTGCCCCTGGCATCTAAACGGGTTGTGGGAGTGGGTGGGGCTAAGTATGGGGTCAAATAGAAAGGGGCAACCCCCCCCACCCTTTTCCTGGGTACTGTTAGGTTACGTTAAGCCAAGGGCTACCTTATGACCTCACAGGGCATTTAAGGAGGGGGTTATGGCTTATTTTGGGGAAAGGGGGGTCTAATGGAAAGGGCTAAATCCCCCACCCCTCTTTCTGGCCACATAAGCAAACGGCATCCTAGGTAACGTTAGGTCAATATGAGGTTCATATATAGGTCACATTCCCTAGGGATAGCCTAGGCTAGACTGGGTTACATTTCGGCCTATATTAGCCTGGAGGTTACTCTCACTTCAATACTGGCCTACAGTTAGACGTCTTTTTCGTAAATGAGATTAAAAAGCAAATTAGTTTCCGCGTTCGATGCCCTATAATATTCGTGGTCAATTGATCCACAACTAGTGCTGGCCTACGCCCACTGGGATGAAACGGTTAATTCTGACGATAGCATAAAAAAGATGATTCCAAGACAAACAAAAGTCACTTTTGCCATCTGCCGTAGCTCATATTTCTGGTCAATTTATTTACACTTTACAATAACTGCTCACCTCGTGCCACCTCTCAATCTGAAACCTGGGCCAAAAGCCAAATTTGGAATGGTACTGCCTAGCTCACTCATGAGTGGCGTACTTTCTTATTTGTTTCATGCTAATATTTCGGGTATGTTCATTTTACAAATATTTTGGGTAGTTCATCCCCCATAAAACATCATATACAAAAGGAAAATTGTTATGTTTACAGGGTTTACTGGTAAATCTTAATGTGGACATTTTATCCCACAACTTTTACAAATCGTAACGATAGAAATGTGTAAAATATTTCCAGATTTTGAAGATTGGAAAGTTTTCTTTCTTATTTGTGATATATTTGTGATATATTGCCTCCTAATTATGGGTTTCAATTGTCACCCTGATTTCAGTTTGTTCATAAACTTGAAAAGATAAAAACTGAAGTGTATGCATAGAGGACATCCTCACAAAAAGAAAGATCAAAAGAGGTAATCCTAACAAGGCTCCATATAGGACACACAAGATTCTCGCATGGTCACTTGATGTCAACACCACATGCTGACCCAATAAAGTGTAATAGATGTCAAACACCCATGACAGAGCAGCATTTAATTGTTGAATGCCCACATTGGACCCAACAAAGATCAATTTATCCATGGAATTAAAAAATGAAAAGTATTCTTACTGAAAGCAAATTTTTTTCAATTAACATCAGAAATTTTTTTACAATAAAGTCTAAATTTTTTAATCCATTTATTTTTTTCCCTTCTTTTCCTTCTCAGGATTAATTCCTGAGAACCAGCCCAAGAAGAGTCTACTTAAGACTCAGAGGTCTGGAAAAACTAAGCCCTATTAATGATAATAACTGGGACCTGTAAAGTCAATCGGCGCTGTAAGGGAAATTGAGACCAAGAAGGTTTGGAAGGTGTATAACAGGAGGAAAACCTCAAAGCAGTTGAAGAAGAAGCACTGTGAAACAATCGTTGGAGAAGGTGGAAAGTCAGGTGGAAGAAAGAGAAATGAACAGAATGTGTTTAGTTTAGTTCTCCTTTAGGACTGAAGAATGACAAAACATGGCCAAGCAGTTTATATACCATACTTTTTACTTAAGTCTTGAATATCCAGTGTAAAGTAAAAGTTGACTTAGGAACTATCTAAAATTGCTGTTAGCTGTGAGATATCTATCATTTATGGCTCTTAATGACATTTTCTGGACCATTTTTGAGAACCCATTCCACAGGAACTTTTGACAAATGAATCTCGTGACCCTCCTGAGTCGAGGCCGTTTTTGCCTCACCTCTGGTACTTCATAATGGCAGGAAATAACAATAGTTGTAGACATTCTGAAACAATGGAAAAAGGTTTCTGAGCCGGTTCTCGGTGAGAAATGACACATCCGTTTGCATGTTGCACTTTTCTTTGGCCAATTGCACATCCAGAAACACAACTTGCCATGAAACTTGGATATGTGTAGTGATACTGGGCTCCTTTCTAAGGCATCTTCTTCATGAACCTTAATATAAAAAAAGTGTACTCAAAACTCTTGCATGTCCTAAGAGGGGAAATGTTACATACACAAACTAAAAAGGGCTAGAGTCAGTGACTTACATTCATAGTACATTCTCACTAAGATAAATGCATCATTACCTAATTCCTGAGTCTAATAAACATATAAAAAGCTGTACAAAATCAGATCAAATTCATAGATATATAACTCAAAGAATATTGATAAATATTCCCTGATAATTCAATCCACTTGGTATTATTATTATTATTATTATTATTACGGCTTAGATTTTCCAGACCTCTGAGCCCTATGTAGACTCTTCTCGGACTGTTAATCCATTTGATAACATATAAAGGTCACTTGTCAAGCAAAGAAAATAATATACAAAACACATTCCTATTTTGGTGATTTAAGCATCTTAACAGTGTGATGGCTTCTGTTCAACAAGGCATTTCTATTCTCGAAGCAGCTCAGACAGAAGATCTATGACTGATTATTTGGCTTTCTGGAGATTCTATCTTCATAAAAATAGGACTTACGATATCTATTTTATGCATTCACTATAAAAATCAAGGTTGCACGGCAAAACTGATTTACCTCCTTAGCACAACTGATAAAGTTACATAAAGGAATTTGCCTGAGTTTTACAAAAATTCACTTCGTTCCATGTTAGCGAAACGGAACTTGAAAATAAATCTGACAATTTGTTTAGTTACGAAGATAGCGCAGGTTTACCTCCATTCCATGAGTGTCCAAGATTGTCTTTGGTACTTTTGGAACACCTACAGAATTTACAATCAGCAGAAAGTCATAAAATAATAAACTATATCAGTAAGAAAAAATGTCAGTAACATAATTTCAAGTTAAAATCATTTCTAGACAAAACTATCAAGTTGTTTAGGACAACATTAGCAAACATTAACCAAGTGGACGATGTCAAATGAAGAAACCTGGACATCTCTGGAGAAGCAAAACCTTTTGAAGCCTATTGTGTTTTATCTTAATATTTTTGAAGACCAAATATGTTTCTTTAAGGAAAAATAATACTACCTGATTTTCCTGCTGTGTATGAGCAAAGTACCAGACAAATTTCATAAACATGTAAGTCACTGGAAAGAAAATCTATTATACTTTCTCACTGAACAACTGGAAGTTAAATTACATTGTTCACAAACTACTTCATATAGAAGTATAAAAAAAATAAAGTACAATTACTCAGCTTGTGAATGAGACAGAAACCAGGGTTCTGTCATCAAAAACAAATTCGTAGACATCAATAAACATGATTGTCTTAGAGATCAGAAACAGTAAGCGAGAACTCTCCTTTTTTCTCAGTGTTCCCTCAACACATTTATTGATAACACTGACAAATGAATTGGTCTCAACTGAATAATCAGTTGCCTAAAAACATTTGAAATCATAAAAATATCAATAAGACATTAAAATAGTAAAGTGATTCAGTGCTGTATCTAAGAACCAGTGGTTATTAACCAATAATCTTATATGTAAATATATAAAAATAACCCATTTTCTCATAAAGCAAATAGAATCATTTTTAAATTGCTACACTTATCAGAGCTCATAAGGAAAAGTTTCCCCCAATGAAGAAAGAGAGCATTTTCTTGTCCACACACAAGTCAAATGAAGTTTCACTCACAAAAGTTACTCAAGTTCTCTCTTAACAATATTCAAATTACAGCAGTTATATAAAAGCATTTAATAAAAATTGCTTGGACAGAGATCAAGTAATATGCAGTATCTGTATAGTGGGAATTCTCGCGTCTTTTGAGATTGTTTGGTAATGAATGCTTTCTCTCATGCATGAGTTTTCATGTGTGTTTTGAGATTATTTGAAACAAGAACTTTTTTGACATACAGAGCAAGAATATGGTTTCTCTCCCGTATGAGTTCTCATGTGACATTTGAGAGTACTTGAACCAGAAAAACGTCTTTGACATACAGAGCAAGTACATGGTTTCTCTCCCGTATGAGTTCTCAAGTGAAATTTGAGAACACTTATAATTTTTGGCCTAATTGACATACGTACATAAAATACTGCTGCCTTAACCAATTCTTGATGTTTGTGCCTGATCTCAATTTTAGACATGTGGAATTTCTCTGAAGTATATGAAGTTATATATCAATAGAAAGCTAATGCTTTGAATATTCTGATACATTATAACAAATTATCCTAATGCAAAGAATCTAATGAAAGAAAAATGATAAAACTGAGGTGGATTTAAAATTTTTTCTTTTTTCAAAATCTATTTTGAATGACCATAAAATGGCTTTAGTTAATTCTCAGTAGTGTTATGGGTATTAAATTGTAAGGTAAATAACATCCTTTCATTTGATGGCTAGTGTTTCATTTTATTGTGAAAAACAGCAAAGCATACAGGGCAAATTCCTCCATCACATTTTGGGCAAAAATAGCCTGAGCGGACCCTTTTAGGGTGACCTGCTATACAGTTCCTCTTCTTCCCCACTGGGAGCTTTATAATCTTATGCCCATCATCTGCAGATAATGCTACATGGGAGGGACTCCCCACTGGATCAGGTGAGAGTGAAGCTGCCTGGATTTGTTCCAGTGTACGTCTTTTCCTGATGATTTTTTACCGGTTCGTAGTTCTGGACAAGCGACTCGACTAAGGAAACCATGAACTTATATCTATCCAAGGGATGGCTTCTTGATGTATTAGCAGCATACAGTATATAGCTGTTGAGGACAGCAGTCCCAATCAGTGAAAAGGCTGCCTTGTTAGTCCATTTCAGTGTCTTGCGTTCAGCTAGGCATGAGTAAAGCTTGGTGTCTTTCAAGTCTACACCACCCATGACATGACTGTAGTCATCAACAATTTGTGGAACAATTTTGTCAGGTTTGCCTGTTCTTTTGACAAATTTATAGCCTCCTTTTGAGGAAGTAGATAGAAGAACAGGTGTTTGCTTGCCATCCTTGTAAGCCACACATAACAAAGGACCCTTCCTACGCTCTGAAACCTCTCTGTTTTTCAGTTTTTTCTTTACAGCATCCATAGGCAGTCCTTTACAGTTAGTGCGAACTGTTCCAGTTGCTGTTGTACCATTCTGCCAAAGATCTTCAAACAGCTTAGGTGAAGAAAAGTAGTCATTGTCAAGACCTAGGTGATGACCACGATGAAATAAACCTGCTTTCTCAAGAAGCCTCATAACAAGGTAATATTTGGCCCCATTATCACTTACATGCATACCAGCTGTTCCCCTATATACTTCAAAAGCATAAGTATAACCACTCCTTGCCTCGCATAAACACCAAACCTTTATTCCAAACCTAGCATGATGCTTGTTTGGCATATACTGTCGCAAACGAGGGGTCTTACCTCTAAAACCAATAATGCTTTCATCAATGGATATTTTTCTCTCAGGGTAGTAATGACTTTTGAAAGTCCTCTGGAAGTGATCAATAACTGGTTGTATTTTGTACAATTTATATGCTGGGTGATCTGGTTGTGGAATTTTTGAATTGTCTGCAAAATGCAGAAACTTGAGTAACAGTTCAAACCTTTCTCTATTGTAGTGGTTAGAGAACCATGGTGTTGCCTGGCTTGAATTTGTACAATCCCAGTAAGACCTCAGAGTTGGTTTCTTGATAAGCCCCATATTCAAAATAACCCCCAAAAAAGCCAATATTTCATTCACAAATGTTTGACCTTGTTTGATCCATAAGTTGACTATAGACCTTTTCTTTCGCTGTAGATACTCAGTATGGGACTGTATCCATTGACTTGCATACAAATTAGTTTCATCAACAATTTTCTGAACAAAACTATCTGTAATAAAGAGCTTCAGGTATTCTATTGGTAGTGCATCATGTTGTGGGGGATGGATTGGTCCACAATGGCCTGTGTATCTTACAGTAGGTGGTCCAGCTTCATTAGCTAATACCTGAACCCAGTCTCCCTCCTCACTGCTATCACCATCGGGATTCACATCATCACTTTCATCTACTGATTCACCGTCAGTCTCACTTTCATCATCAGTATCAATATCTTCCTCACTGGTGTCACAGCCATCATAATTGCTATCATCAGTTTCTGATTGAGTAAAACTCCCACAATTATCATCTGCAAAAGTGAACTTATGAAAATACTAATATATATATATATATATATATATATATATATATATATATATATATATATATATATATATATAAACTATATAACAGATAACACCAAACATCGACAGAGAACACTGCTATTTACAATCATAATGACAAGCACAAAATAAAACACATATAAAAACATAATTACAACAAAGTGCTACTCATATATTTACTATGTGTGTTCATTCATTACTCTACATGTTCATTTGTTGCTCATGCATGAAATGTGTTACCAAATTTTTCAAGAGAAACTACCTATCCTATCCTGTAATATATATTATTCCCTAAAACAGGGAAGAAATAAAAATACCTAATATTCCCTAAAATAGTATAGAATTGAAATAAGAATATTCTTATAAATATGCTACTGAAACTACATAAAAAGGTATGAAGTAATGTTTACGTTGAAGACCTGTAGCCTACTCACGTGTGTTTACGTCCAGCTGTCAAAACAATTTTGCGGAGATCGTAAGAGACATGGAAAAAGTTTTTGTGGCTTTGCTTTTGTGGTAGTTTTCCTGCATTATACTTTGGCATGTAATTGTATAAACTATTACTGAATCACGAGAAATGCACACATTACAAAACTTACATAGACAACACAAACAAGACAAGGACACAGGTAGTACAACGTTTTGGCAAAGAGATCGTCTTTGTAAACAAACACTTTTGAATGAATTCCAGTTTTTCTTGGCTTTGCCAAACATTTTTCTTTCACTACAAAACACACAAAACATTCCTGAATCACAAGAAGCCATTATATCCATAAATTTTGGCATCTAAGTCCTAAATATCATGTAAAATATATCGCTAAAGAGTTCCAGGCACACCACGGCAAAAACACAGCCGAAAGCAACCACATTCAAGACCAAAACAAAAGCTAATTCTGTGATTGGTTGCTACTTCATGACGTAAAATAAGATAGCCAATGGCAAGGAAGCATTGTAGTGATGTTTTAAGGCCACCAAAAATGCCTAGTGGGGATGTGAGAGCAGGGAATTTGAACAGAACTTTAGAGAGCCACGATCGTGGCCTCACAGCGTCTACCGGTAAAGCCACGATCGTGGCCTCACAGCGTCTACTGGTAAAGCCATGATCGTGGCCTCACGGCATCTACCGGTAAAGCCATGATTGTGGCCTCACAGGGTATAAGGGTTAACCAATAATCTTATAAATATAAAAAAAAAATTCTCATAAAGCAAATATAATCATTTTTAACTTGCTGCACTTATCTGAGCTCATAAGTAAAAGTCTCCCTAGATGAAGAAAGAGAGCATTTTCTTGTCCACACTTACGTCAAACAAAATTTCACTTACAAATGTTACTCAAGTTCTCTCTTAACGATATTCAAATTACATCAGTTATATAAAAGCATTTAATAAAAATGACTTGGACAGAGATCAAGCAATATACAGATTCTGTCTAGTGTGAATTCTAATGTCTTTTGAGATTGTTTGTTAAGTGAATGCTTTACTTATGCATGAGTTTTCATGTCTTTTGTGAGATTACTTGAATCAGAAAAACTTTTTTGAACATACGAGTAAGTATATGTTTTCTCTCTCAACGTATGAATGTTTTCATGTGTTTTGTGAGATTACTTGAATCAGAAAAACTTTTTTGACATACAGAGTAAGTATATGGTTTCTCTCCCGTATGAATTTTCATGTGTTTTGTGAGATTACTTGAATCAAAAAAACTTTTTTGACATACAGAGCAAGTATATGGTTTCTCTCCTGTATGAGTTCTCATGTGACATTTGAGAGTATTTGAAAAAGAAAAACTTTTCTGGGCTCAACCTGTGCCGCTCCGTGAAATGCTCCTTATAGCACCATTTCTAAGGTATAAAAACTGCTAAATATACCAGAGAAAAAAAAATTACATGGAATGCTAGGAATATACCCAGCTCGCTCACCCTTATAGGGTGTCGGTATAGTAACTGGGGCGTGTTAAAACCACTATCAGTGGTCCCTTACCAATTAGTCCTCTCCTTTCTCAACATCCCCAGTTACTACGAGGTGCCATTCTACATCCGACTACTGCCCGCTACTACTACTACTACTACCCACGCGACTCCCATCATTCCTTTCTATAGCACCATGATACCTACAAGCATTCTTGTGTTTGGAAGCTTTATTGTGCTTATTGTGAAGATGTCTGACCTTCTTGAGACTCCTACTACCAAGTTGAGTATTGCAATTATCAATTTTGATAAGTTGAGGTGGCGACACACTTTAAAATTATATATATTGTTAATTTTAGCTTCGGGAGTGTTGTATGATGCCGCTCCCCCGGCAGCCATTTTGGTGTCGCTACCTCCCAGAGCTTCATGTTTATTTGACGACTTCCAATTAGTTCCTCATACTAATTGTAGTCGGGTTTATTTAGCTCTAGACATCTCATACAATGGTTATTTATGATTATTGATGTTTATTAACGCTTGAGTATTAGTTAGGCCATTTTGGCGTTCATATAGTTAGGCTACCTGTAGGCTTCGGAAGGTAGCCTACACCAGTGAGTTCCCTTTTGATATACCTATAATTATATCTAGGTTAAGTCGTTTCTATTGAAATAAGTATGGGAGTAGCCTAACCAGCTACATCCCTCTTTAAGCTTTCTACGGAAGACTAATGTTTTTATTCAATTCGAAGAGATCTGATTAGGGAGTTGGAACACGATTAAACTTATAAGATGATATCCTTAAATGAATTGTATTACCTGACCAGGTCGGCATTATACCCGATTTTGGAGGGTTAGGCTATACGCTCGTATCACACCATGTTCCTCTCTCTACCTCCATTTTCCCCATCCCCCTTTTTTTACTCACACTATGTCGTTATAGCCTACTTTACTTTAGAATATATAATTTTGTTTTATATAAATTGTTATTTATTGTGTATGTATTGGAAAGAAGGCCATAGCCCTACTGCCTTGATCGGGTGGATCCACTGTGTCTCGGAGGGTTGTCCCACCTGACCGGTCACAGTGACCACATGATCACGAGCGAGACACTCTTCTCGGCTGTCTCCCTCCCCCTGTACCCACCTCGGTGGAGTACTTACTCACCACACCCTAGCCCCGGGAAATAGGCTTGAGTCATAACACTCTAGGGGGGAAGGGGGGAACAGCTGAGAGAGAGGCATTGCTCACACGCTCTGTGAGTCGAGGCAGGTAGCGCTCTCTCCTTGGCTAGTCATGGATGGCCACCAGACGCGCCGGACTGAGTACGCACCTTGCTACGTACCTCGTATCCTCCTATCCCCGGAATCCCATCTTCGCTATCCTTCCGCCCCGGTAGGGCCGGGATAAACCTTAGAATCGTATTTATATATTAGTAGCTATGATTCTTTGATTGCATTCAGGCAAAATTTTTACCCTGTTCTGATCCCGTAGGCTGATCCCTTATATAAAAGGATATTAACGAAATGGTCGATCTGGGAAGAAGGTTACAGACGGAGCCTAGTATTTCCTTAACTTATTTATATTAATATTATTCTCGGGCCAGAATCATAATGGTAGGAATTCATAATTCCAACCAGGTATTCCGGCACCAGTATTGGTGTCCCTAAAACTCTGATTTCTTTGTGCCCCATTGTCACCAAGTTATTTTTTTAAAGAAGCACTTCACGGAACTGTACATTCCGGGGCCGATGGAATACTAGGAAACCTGGTTTCCACTCGTCCCAAGCCTTTCTTCACAATACGTACGTTCTACTCCGGTAGGGGTACGGAGAGCTGAGAGAAGTTCCATAGTAAAACTTTTCTCTCCAGAGCCGGCGGACTGGTGCAAGGTTAACCCTGCCACCATTTCTGTCAGCTCCAAAACCTTATAATGACAAAATTTTGGATGACATGAGGTGGTACAAGAAGGAGAACAGAATATTAGGATACCATTGTAAAACACTTAATGCATAGTTAATAAGGAAGCATGCGACTCCGCTGAACTAAACACAGCGGATCTAACTTAACTATACATGGCACCAGATCTTCTGGTGATATCACATTATGATACTCATGTATCAAATTAATTTACAGGTGGTACGCTGTCAGGAGACAGCATGCGCTGCTGTGCTACAGCAATCGTGTGGGCATGAGGTCTGCCGATGTCATGCCAGGTGTGCAGTCCAGGTGGACGACCTTCTGGTTTGGCATCCAGAAGGATGTGAGATCTGCTACACGCTGGTCTCAGATTTAACAAATGACTCGGTATGTACAACATTCCGTCCCCTAGAAATAATTACTAAGCATATCGGCAATATGGAACTTGAAAAATACATTGTCGTATTATGGGGTAAGTTCTGACGGGAATTTTTCTTTCAGACTCCCCAAGCCATCAAGAGCTCTTCCCTGGCGACCCTCAAGATCTGGGTCGGCGGCTTCGGCCGCAACGTGAAGGCCAAGAAGCCATATATCCTGACAGAGGATATGTGCACTCTACTGTACCCTAACGCCAAGATGTCGGCGGCAGTGCCGAAGGAAGTAGCAGCGCCAATCATCGCCAGGATCAGAGAAGAAACACAAGTTCTTCCTGAAGATCTTGAGGGACTAGGGGAAGCCGTCTTAGAAGATGTAGCAGCCATCAACCTAGACGTCGAACCGATGGTCCTCGACTCCGCCGGACAAGGTAAGGAGGTAAGTGAGGCAGGTGGCGCCCGGTCTAAGATTCCAATTCTTAGTCTGGCGCAGTCTAACTCTTCTTCTTTGACTTCTTTCCAGGGGTTCACTGGGAAGGTCATGGCTGGGGACAAGCCATGCTCAGTGGCCCCTAAAGCTAAACATTTGAAGAAGGCCCTACCTAAACCAAGCAAACCTTCTAAGCTGCCCAAACCACTCCCAACCAGGCCATCATCAGCGTCTAAGCTAAAGACGGACTCTGCAGTTGCTACTCCCCCACATCAGGGGTCAAGAGCCCTTAAGGAGCTCAAAGGCAAAGACGCCGGAACTTGCATTTGATCCGGTAGCCTTCTCGAGCCAACTCATGGAGAGGATGGGTAGCATAGTCCAGTCCCAGATTGGACCAATTGCTGATCGCCTGCAGTCTGTGGACAATTTGGCCCAGAGACTGCAAAATCAAGAGAATCTCATAGAGAATCTCTTGCGATCCGGACTACCACAACAACAGCAGTTTGTGATTCTGGACGCGTCAAAACTCCCGGCGTTCGTTAAGAACAACCCGTGGCTACTGGCTCTTCATGCCCCGTTCTTAGAGGGCATGTTAACGATAGAAGGATGTGGTACCCGTCCGGTAGAAGACTTTGAATTCTACCCGGCGGGATTACGATTTCCCTTCCCTGGTTACGCGCGCCTGACAGAGGAAGTGTTAGTAAGGGTAGATAAGGCCCCTACGGAAACCGTTATCTACCCAAAAGAGCAAGCTCAGTCCGCCTGGGTCCGGACTTTAAATGATTGGGAGTGCGTCAATACAAAATTGATGCCCCATAAAGGATCATATACTATGTTCGTGGTTGAAGGGCAAACCCCAACACCATGCACCACAAAAGTAGTTGATCTCGCCTTACAGGCGGCTATGGAAGTCAAACCCATGCCGCAATTAAGGGAAACTGACTTGACTTCCCTGTTGTTCCCGGGAGACCAAGATTGCTGGGTTGACGCACCAGCTACGTTCACAGTAGGGAAATTGAACTCAGACTGTGCCACCACACAGTTTAGTGAACGACTTCCTAGATTTTCGGACTCTCTGATTAAGACAGAGTACGAGGCAAGAACCAGGCTGAGTAGATCCATCAACTTGGCTACGATGGCGGAGATGACTTCATTGGTCTACGCCAAGGAGCCATTGTTCAAGATCTTAACAAAGTCTTTGCTCCACACACTCCAGAGTGATGCATATGACTTTGCAGTGGCTCGATGCAATTGCCGGAAACATGTCCTAGCTGAGGCCTCCATTAGGCATGAGCCTAACAGATTAATTAAGGCCTCAATCTGGGGAGCGGACTTGTTCCCGGAAGACGTAGTAAACAGCGTCCTCGGGGAAGCAGCAAGAGTTAACCAAAGCCTCAAAGTCCGGTGGGGTCTAATTCCTAAACGAAAATATGAGCCCACCGGAACACAATCAAGAGGCAGGAAAAGACCAAGGAAGTTTCAGTCCTTCCAAGGTCCACAAACTCAAACTGTGGTACAGGCAATGCCAGTATCCCAGAAGAGTCAGCCTTCCACATCAAAGACTCAGCCCCAACAACAATATGTGTGGGTAAGCCAGCCACCTCAACAACCAGTAGCCACTACCTCGTTTACTGCATCTCCAGCATATAACCCTACCTTTGAAACACAAGGTGTGTTTCACGGATACAATAGGCATGCGAGAGGTAGTAGAGCTAGGGGAGCCTTCCGGCATAGAGGCAGCGGAAGAGCTTCCGGAAAAGGTAGAGGATTCCGAGGGAGCCGTGGAAGCAGACCTTCTGCAAACCAGTGAGACTCCCCAGGTAGGAGGAAGGCTGTACCTCTTCTGGAGCCGTTGGACTTTCAGCAAATGGGAATACAGCATAATATCGAAGGGTCTGGGGTGGAGTTGGATAAAAGGGCCCCCTCCACCAACCAGTTTTTATCAGATTCCAACGGCAGACCTAACACTACACCAAAGATCTCCTTCTAAAGAAAGCAATAAAAGAGGTAAAATGTTTAAAATTTCAAGGACGCTTGTTCAGCATTCCAAAGAAAGCCTCAGACAAACGAAGAGTAATCTTAGACCTGTCCCATTTGAATACATATATTCAATGCGACAAGTTCCATATGCTGACCCGTCTCGCAGGTGCGGACCTTACTTCCCCGTGGGACCATCACCACCTCTATAGATCTTACAGGCGCTTATTATCATGTTCCGATAGCAAGGCATTTTCGTCCTTTCCTAGGATTCAAGCTAAGCAAAAGGGCATATACATTCAAAGTGATGCCATTCGGACTCAATATAGCGCCCAGGATATTCACAAAGTTGGCGGAGATAGTAGTCCAAGAGCTGAGAACTCAAGGAATACAGTTAGTGGCCTACCTAGACGATTGGCTTATCTGGGCCAACAGCGTTGAGGAATGCCACAAGGCGACGGACAAAGTAATAAAATTTCTGGAAAACTCAGGATTCCAAATAAATTTCTCCGGCAGCATGTTTCCAGTGGTTACGTTTACAATGGAACCTGAACACACACAAGCTGTCAATTCCACCAAAAAAGAGGAAAGAGATAGCAAGGAACGCAAAAAGTTTTCTCAAGGACAAACTAACGTCCCAGAGAAACCAAGAAAGAATCCTAGGCTCACTCCAGTTTGCCTCAGTAACAGACACATTACTGAAAGCCAAACTGAAAGACATCAATCGAGTGTGGCGGTCCAAAGCAAACAAGAAAAATCGAGACAAAATTTCTCGGATTCCACCAATACTGAGGAAAAGACTTCAACCATGGACCAAAGTAAAAACCTAGCAAAATCGGTACCCTTACGATTCCCACCGCCGGCACTAGTAATCCATACAGATGCCTCCCTAAGCGGTTGGGGATGTTACTCCCAATACGAAAAGGTCCAAGGTTTGTGGTCAGTGACATTCCGTCAACTACACATCAATATCCTAGAAGCCATGGCAGTGTTTTTGACTCTAAAAAGTCTTTCCCTGTCAAAGAAACAACATATCAGACTAATACTAGACAACGAGGTGATAGTCCACTGCATAAACAGGGGAGGTTCCAAATCAAGTCACATAAATCATGTGATGATAGAAATCTTTTCTATGGCAACAAAGAACCATTGGCACCTGTTAGCTGTTCACCTGGCGGGGGTAAGAAATGTGGTCATGGACGCACTATCTAGGACAACTCCGCTGGAGTCGGAATGGTCCTTAGACAAAAAGTCATTCAATTGGATCTGCCAACAGGTTCCGGATCTCCAAGTAGATCTATTTGCCACAGAATCCAACCACAAGCTACAATGTTATGTAGCACCCAACCTGGACCCTCTGGCCTATGCCACAGACGCCATGTCCATAGATTGGAACAACTAGCAGAGGATTTACCTGTTTCCACCTATAAACATGCTAATGAAAGTCCTGGACAATCTCAGGACTTTCAAAGGATGGATAGCCCTGGTAGCCCCCAATTGGCCCAAAAGCAACTGGTTTCCTCTCTTGGTGGAACTGGGACTCCACCCCCGGCGGATTCCCAACCCAAGTTGACACCGATAGTACAAACTCACAGTGTGTTAGCTTCCTCAAGAATTCAGAGTGCCCTAGCTTTATGGACTTTATGAAATTTGCAGCACAAAAAGATGCTGAGATTGATCCTCTAAACACTTTGTTCTTAGAGTCAGACAAAAGAGAATCTACTCTTCGGCAATATGATTCTGCTGTAAGAAAGCTAGCCAAGTTTCTAAAAGACTCAGAGGTTCAGACAATGACTACGAATCTGGCAGTTACCTTTTCAGGACTTTGTTTGAAACAGGCTTAGCCCCTAATACAATTACAACAATTAAATCTGCTTTAAAGAAAATATTTCAGATCGGGTTTAATATTAATCTTACAGATTCGTATTTTTCGTCTATTCCGAGAGCCTGTACCAGACTAAAACCAGTAACTTGTCCTCACACAGTTTCCTGGTTTTTAAATGATGTCCTTAAGCTAGCTTCTGACACTGATAATGACTCATGTTCTTATATAACGCTTCTTAGGAAAACGTTATTCTTGATAAGTTTAGCCTCAGGAGTCAGAATATTTGAACTCTCAGCATTACCTCGAGAACCAAATCATATTGACTTTCTTTCTTCTGGTGAAATATTAATCTTTCCAGACAGGAAATTCTTAGCAAAGAATGAGGATCCACAGAATAGATGGTCCCCGTGGAAGATTGTCCCACTTCCACAGGATCTATCTCTGTGTCCAGTTAATACCCTGAAAGCCTATTTGAATAGAACCTCCAAAAAGTCTTCAGGCCCTTTATTTATTAGAGAAAATGGAGGAACCATTTCTCTGAAAGGAATCAGACAACAGATTCTTTATTTTATTAAACAAGCCAACCCGGAATCAGTCCCACATGCCCATGATATCTGAGCAGTAGCTACTACAGTCAATTATTTTCATCACATGAATTATGAAGAATTAAAAAGATATACAGGCTGGAACTCACCAGCAGTATTCAAACGCCACTACCTAAAATCCTTGGAAGCCCTAAAATTTGCAACAGTGGCAGCAGGGAATGTGGTTCCTCCTGATATATCAGAACCATTATAACAGGGTCTAATCTTCATAAATATTTTTTCCTTTAGTACTTTCTCTCCTACCTCCTTGCTTATTGTCCCTGCCTTAGCCTTGACCTTCATCTGGATTACACATTAACCCACTCTTATGATGTGTACGTATATGTTAATAATGTTATTGTATTAGATTTAGACATCTTATATTATCTATTTTTGGGATGTTTTCCCTAATGTTACCAATAGTTTTGGAACTCTCACTAATTTTTATAGTCTAAGAGATATGTAAAATGACAATTTGTCGAAAATTGCATTTTTCCTAACTATACAAACCTGAGGTCCTTTAACAATAGGAAGTAGCTAGCGGCAGCTGGATAGGTCGTAAGCTTCGAACAAGGGGAGAACGGTAGTTAACTGCTTGTCCGACAGTCGCGGGCCGCACGACTGGGAGGTAAACAAATCACTTTTGCTTTTGGCCCATGCAAAATACGCAGAGTGAGGGGTGGCATGGGAGGAGGGACTATGTTAAAGGACCTCAGTTTGTATAGTTAGGAAAAATGCAATTTTCGACAAATTGTCATTTGTTCCGATACGTAAAACAAACCATCGGTCCTTTAACAATAGGAAGACTCACTTCTTGGTGGGAGGAATCTGAGTCTTTTGATGAACAGACTGGTGTTCGTCCATCCCTGGAATGCCTCCCTGGTCGTAAGAGCGAGGGAGGGATCCAAGCCTCTGTCCGATTGATCGGGGTGTGCACCGCAGGATCAATGGTCAGACCTCTGGGCCGAGTACTAAGAGAGAGGCAAGCGTATCTCTTCGTACCAGCAAGCAAGAACTTGTTCCTGTTTGCAAGAGGCAACATAAAGTATGGGTTTGTCTCAAGCTGGCATCCACTTCCTCCCCCTTGTTTTGGAGGAAGTGGTGGATATACGCTACTATCCCTAGTGAAAGGGATAGGATGGGGCTCTGCTGAGTAAGCTCACCTGCATCTTGTCCTTATCCAGCAGGGTGACGACCGTGTCCCTCTAACCACGAGGTAGAGGGGAAGAAAAGATGGGAAGAGGAGCCAGTCACACTCTCATTCACTCATCCATTCTTACGGTCACACCAGGACTCGATGCTGTTCAGCCTGCGATGGGGTCTGGGTTCGCTACACAACGTGTTGAGCAGCCACCACGAGTCCCAAGGAAAAAGATCCAAGGACCTGTGGGCAATATCCCGAAGGTAGAAGGAGGGGCATGTGGTCTGGTTGGACCAGACCCCTGCCTTCAGTACCTGCGCCACGGAGAAGTTCTTGTGGACAAGGCAGCATCTCCTTCGCATCGAAGGCGGTGAAGTCCATTAGGGAGGGGATTGTGAACGACTCGAACCAATCGTCAGGGACCGAAGGGTTCTGAGTCTTCGCTACGAAGTTCGGTACGAAATCGAGCGTCACGGATCCCCATCCCCTGGATGCTTGACTTCGCAGGAGAAGTCATGCAGTTCCTCAGAGGAAAAGAAGGGAATAGTCGCATGACCTATCCCTCTTCTCTACTTCGGTGATGTCCAGTACCCATACTGGTCTGTCCGTTTGCCACGAAGTCTCTCGCATCCTCCTATCCCCATGCAGCGAAGTCTCTGTAGTGGATAGGACACCGACACTCCATGGTGGGTGTCGATGGTATGGGTACTGTGACAAGCTATTAAAACGAAGTAATGATTGCTCTATAACAACCGAACTAAGTCAACAGCGTAGTTCGTAACTGACTCGGGCGCTCTGACAGCTGCCGACTGACTGCGTTCGGTAGGAGGCAAGTTGTCCAAGCATCCGAGTAAGTCACGTGACCTTCGCCTTCAGAATGGTTAGACCGAGAGACCAAACAAATAATGTATTTGTTTGTCACCAATGCCGGACAGCGAGGTGATGATTCTCTTAAGGCATGTGCCCAACAGGCGAAAGTCAATTGCCTTCTAGAGACCGAGGTCCCTGAAGGCAAAACATCTCATAGTTGTTGAATCTCAGCCAAGGAGAAACAACACTAAGTACCGTTGAAGACGAAGGTAGATATTGAATGCAACCTACGTCTTCACAGACGAATCGAGAGAAGGTTTCTCAAGATTCATAACCTGTGCTTACAAATGACTGAAAACGCTAACCGCTATTTCATTGCTGTCCGGTGAGAAGTAGTTGCAATGAAAGCGGGGCGTTCTTCAGTAATGAAAACACTGGGGAAAGCCGCCTGAAGAACTGCTTCTCATGGGCTGAACATTTGGAAGTAGAGCTGTTAGGTCGGAGAGTAGGCGATGTCTTCTGACACATCTTGTTAATTCGGGTTGAACAATGAACAATTGTACACCTACGAATACAAGATATTTTGAAGACAAACTCAGATGTCTGCAAAATCATTCGCATTATCGCAGTGCGATGCAGCGGGAGACTTGTACAGACTTCTGTTACCGTGCGGTAAACAGAAAGATGAACGAGTCCAAGAGATATCTCTGTTGAAAATTCTCGCAATGTCGAAGGCGATGGAATCTAGCGACACGGCAGTAGATGGACCTTCATTATTGTGAGAATCCCCGTTAATCAGAGACCTAAGTCCATGATTGTTGGGCAGAGATACGGTTCGGTAGTCAATCAAAGCAGGGGAGAGAGAGACATAACTGACCGTGCATCTCGGAGGCCCAGCTGATACTGAGCTGCTATCAGGCAGTTCAATACGCAGTAGTTGAGCCTGAGCTCTCGCTGACTCGTCATCCTGAGTTGCCAGGTAATCCATTATTCCACGAAGGAATGCGTTCGGCTAGAACCACCGAGCATAAAAGATATGCTCGAGCAATTATATTTAGGCGAAACGAATTTCGGTAAATATAAAAGTTGAAATGGTGTTGTCGTGACAAAACCATAAGTATATAAATTTGAAACTGAAAACTCCTGGGAGGTTGCAGGCAACCCCGAGTTGTAGTTCAATTAGAATACTTCTCGTCTAAGTCGCAATCCGTAGGTTGAACTAGGATATGCGCCTACCCCTCGGACAATTCAACTGCTTCCGCAGAATCATGTCGCGAGGTTAATATACGTAGTATATTTGTAGGATTCTGAACAACGATCTCCATCCTAAATTCTTTCCTTCAAGAAAACAAAATAAGGATTGGAGATCGAACCACCTTCGATCTCTATCAACAGAATACTAAGACGATAGTTCAAGCCAAACTGGATATTCCCGTCCGTTCTCCTCTATTCCAGGTTGGTCGCCTACTGTGAGATAGTCTTCTTTCAGCAGCAGTCTTCTTCCCAATGCTAGAAATTCCAGGAATTCGAGCATAGGCGAGGTTCCCGATTATCGTGTAACATATCGGGGATTCTCGTCTCGCTCACTTTGGACCGCGGTCTCGCCTAAGTGTTTGGAGATCGTAAAAAACTCGAACACTGAATGCGCTAGAAATTCCGTAGAATTCTAAGCAGTCTGCGAAACCCCCATCGAATTCGTCAAACGATATCGGCTGGTGGTCCTCTCGATTCCCGTAGAAATCGAGAATGGGGCAGGATCCCTCCTCAACGACCGGGGGCTTACGTCAGGTAGGACCCCGAGGTCCCCCCTCCCCCCGGTAGCGCAGTCCCCAACGTGGGATCCTACAGAGAAATCTCTGTAGGATCCCTCCCCTTTCCCTCGTAGCCGTAAGGAGGAGAGGGAATGAGGGAGGGAATTGGATACTCGCTCGCATTCCCAGTGGAACTAGCAGTTGGAGAAGAGATAGGAGCAGCCATTCAGAGTATGGGAAAACGTATCGTCAGGAGAAAACGTTTCCCCGAGGAGGGTTACGAACTCTCACTGTAGGTAAGGGTCTGCCGCCACTGTGAACATCGTCTGGGGGGGGCTGGGGGGGCTGATCGACACCTGACAGGAGAGAGCCGATACCGTCCTTCGACTCATTCCAGTCCTCGTCGAGGTCGAAACCTCTCAGGAGGACCGAAGGAGTATTAAAATACGGTGTCCGAAGACACGTAGAAACGCCGCTGTCGCAGTAGAGGAGGTGGAAGTAGCTTGATCGACCGGCCAGAACTGAGAGAGCCTTCTTGTCCGGAGACGAGACATCTGGTTCAAGACAGAATCGGCAAGCTCCGATCGCGGCAGACCCACCGTCGGTTTTGGGTTCCCTCTCGGGCCCCAAAACGACTCGAGCAGAGACGTGGGGCTCTGCTGGTGGGAGCGGCAATCCTTCCCCTCGAGGTCGTTGCGCTGACGAATCAGCGCCATAAACCGCGACAAAGTTCCTCTGCGGATCTCGGAAGTCATAAGCATCTTTGCAGAAGTAGGACCTGTCAAGCCCATTCGAACAAGAAGCAATTCCGGAGAAAAACAACCTCCCCCTTAAGGAGATGGAATCTGCGATAGACCACCCTCTCGGCGGATTTCCTCCTGGCCACTTGCGCGTACGTACCTGGCGGTCCGAAGAATCTTACCTGGTTACTTACGGCGTCGTGACGGGATCGTGCGGGGTTATGCCGCCCTTCACGATCACCCCGCGTGGGGGGGCCTCGCTCTTTTCCTGGTGCAAACCGAGGAAGTTGCAGGCACGGGAGAGGAAGAACATGACGCTCCTCTTTCGCTCGCTGGCAGAACCAGCGGGCTTGGAGGGCTGCAAGGCGATCGCCACTTGCAGGCCTAGTTCGAGCAAGCCGTTTTCCCAGGGAAAATAAACGGCCCTCGGACCTGAGACAACAGCCGGTACCCTACGATATCGTGGGCAGAGGGAGCTGCTGCTGGTCCCCCTATCCGCCCGGCATCCCTGTGGGAGCGGCGGTCAGGTGACCTGCTAGGCTCGCTGCCGCGGTGAGACCGGATGAGCGTCCTCTCGGCGCGTCGAGCCGCCGGGTACCAGCCGCTCGGCCGGCACCAGCCGCCCGGCCTGGCAACCAGGCGCCCGGGCTGGCACCAGCCGCTCCGGAATCCGGCACCAGCCGCTCAGCCGGCACCAGACCGAGGCTGGCACCGACGGCCGCGGGTATTACCTCTCGGCGCGTCGAGCCGCCGGTACCAGCCGCCCGGCCGGCACCAGCCGCTCGGCTGGCACGAGCCGAGGCTGGCACCGACGGCCGCGGGGACCCCTTCCTCGCCTCAGCGCGTGGCCGGTCGAGACCGTCACGTCAGCCCGAGCAGCCGGCTGGTCGCTGCGAGAGCGTCCGCTGGCCTGGCGAGAGTCGTCTGCACGACTCTCGCCAGTCTTCTGCTCCGCGCTTCGGTCTTGACGCGAGCGAGCTCGGGCGTCAAGACTTTGGCTGGACGGTCTCCCGCGGGAGACCGTCCACTCGGTACTTCTCGCGAACGACCGAGGCCGAGGCGGATCCTGGTTTAGCGGCAGAACCACTAGAACCAGGCGAGGAAGTGCCAGCCGAAGCTGGTACTCCTCTGGTCCCCGTCTTCTTCTCCTTGGTAGAAGAAGAGACGGGCCCTGTTCCCGAGGGAGCAGGAGGACCAGCAGAAGAGCTCCCCGAATCGCCGGAGCGAGATGGGCCCTTAGAAGGTCCCGAAGGAGCCTTCTTAGGGGCGGGGGGGAAAACCCGGGTTACCAGCTGGTCGCTGCAAGAGCGGCCGCTGGCCTGGCGAGAGTCACCTGAGCGGCTCTCACCAGCCTTCTGTTCCGTGCCGCGTCTTGCGCCGAGCGAACTCTGGCGCCGAAACTTGGCTGCACGGTCTCCCGAGGGAGAACGTACACTCTGGGATCTCTCGCGAACGAGAGACCGAGCCGGAACCTGGCGTAGCGGCATCGCCGCTAGCACCAGGCGAGGAAGTACCAGAGCTAACCGATACTCCTCTGGTCCCCGTCTATCTCTTCCTTACGGAAGGGGAGACGGGCCCCGCTCCCGAAGGAGCAGGAGGACCAGCAAAGTAACCCCCACGTCCCACCGGGTGGGACGGGCCCTTAGAAGTTCCCGAAGGAGACTTCTTAGGGGGAAGGCAGCCTTCTTCTTCTTCGGCTTATGGGCCTTAGAAGTCGAAGGGGAAGAGGCAGCAGCAGACGAAAGATGGGACAGCTTCCCTCTTCTTCCTTCCTTCCTCGTAGCTCACGCAGGACAGTCGTCAGGTCCTCCATCCAGGCCGGAGCCGGGGCTATTGCCGAAGCAACACGGCCCGACTGCACCTGTCCGGAAGGACCTGGACTGGGGAAGACACACCTGGGCAGGACCAGCATGGACAGGCTCAGGAACCAGGAGCGACAGAACAGCAACCAGCTCAGGAGCGGCAGGAACAGCGGCAGCGTAGACCCAGAAGGGACAGCCAAGCCAACAACAGAATCACATCAGCGGCAGGTACGGCAGGCCCAGCCATCGCCTCGTAGTATCATCGGCAGCCAAGCGGGAACCTGGGTACTGGCGGCCGGTCCAGGGGCGAGCTGCTGGAACAGCGGAAGTTCTGGGGCAGTCAACACGAAGAAAAAACAGGCAGGCTGGGCGGCAAACCCCCCCTCGGGTACGGATCGGCGGACCCTAGTAGCGGCAGACGGTGACACCGACACAGCATGGGGAGTGTAGACCAGGCGGGGGGGGGAGCAGCATAAGCGGCCGTGGTAGTAGTGGAGACCGCCCAAGACCTCGCTAGACGCTGCAGCAGCCCGTGGATGCTAGGCACGCCCTGCTGCCGCGGTGGTCCATACCTGTCCAAGGTCGTCTCCCACGGATGTAGCGCCTGCGGTAGCATAGATACATTAGTAAGAGGGGTTCCCTCACGCACGGGGGGAAGACATGCCCCACCCCGAACACAAGGAAGACCCCAAATACAAAATACAACGAGGAAGCTGAGCGGGGGGCAGGAAGGAAGACGAAGAATCGGATACCAAGGGAGTCGCGGGAGAGCTTTCCGACGACTTCCTGGCAGACCTTCGCTTCCCCTACCCCCGCACAGCAGTTAAAAGTAATATGAAAATGAAACAGAATACTGCACTTGCAATTTCACTTTCACCGAAAATAATCGTAAGGATCAATTCCCGGGTAAGAGCGGAAATTAATCCAAATTAAATTTATGCAAATAAATAAATGAAAATGAAAAGAATACTGTAATTGCGAATCCACTTTCATTGCATTTATCATACCAAATAAAAGGCTCGTGCCGAGAGCAATCACGCTCTCGGTAACGAACGCACAGGGCAAAAATATAATGAAAAAAAAGTCCTTACATTTTCAATTACACACTTTCGCCCAAAATACATGACTCGGCGCGAGCGCGCCCGCCCTCGGCACCGAGGCATAATTCAAGTGTTCAATTCATGAAAAGAGAGGAAATCGCCGCATCTACGGCGATAGCTCCATGTTGGTTCATAATTAAGTAATGAAAATGAAAACAGTGTACTTACAGTTTCATTTCAAGTCAAAACAAACCATTAGTAGAAAACACAATATAAATAAACAAAGATCACGAGATGAAGCGGGCAGAGAGCGATGACGAACACGTCCTTCACACCCGCGGCCAAAAAGCCAAAAGTGGTTTTGTTTACCTCCTCCCAGTCGCGCGGCGCGCGACTGTCGACAAGCAGTTAAACTAACCATTTTCCCCCCTTGTTCGAAGCTTACGACCGTTCCAGCTGCCGCTAGCTACTTCCTATTGTTAAAGGACCGATGGTTTGTATTACGTATCGGAACAAATTAAGGTTTACTATTAAACATTCTTAATTAAAATTATTCTAATTTTATTTCAGTTCCTTGACTATATGTCTATTTCCAAGCTTATGGGACCAATTCTCTGTTACTATTTCAAGGAGCGGCACAGGTTGAGCCCAGAAAAGGGATTTTGACAAAGGAAAAATCTATTTCTGGGCGAGGGACCTGTGCCGCCCAGTGAATCCACCCTTCTTTTTTCCTCACCCTAGACTGGCCCAAGCTTGGGTGCTATTAGGAATGATGGGAGTTGCGTGGGTAGTAGTAGTAGTAGCGGGCAGTAGTAGGATGTAGAACGGCACCTCGTAGTAACGGGGGATGTTGAGAAAGGAGAGGACTAATTGGTAAAGGACCTCTGACACCCTATAAGGGTGAGCGAGCTGGGTATATTCCTAGCATTCCATGCAACTTTTTTTCTCTGGTATATTTAGCAGTTTTTATACCTTAGAAATGGTGCTATAAGGAGCATTTCACGGAGCGGCACAGGTCCCTCGCCCAGAAATAGATTTTTCCTTTGTCAAAATCCCTTTTTTGACATACGGAGCAAGTATATGGTTTCTCTCCTGTATGAGTTCTCATGTGATATATGAAACCACTTGAACCAGAAAAACGTTTTTGACATACAGAACAAGTATATGGTTTCTCTCCCGTATGAGTTCTCATGTGAAATTTGAGAACATTTGAAAAAGGAAAACTTTTTTGACATAAAGAGCAAGTATATGGTTTCTCTCCCATATGAGATCTCATGTGTTTTGTGAGAGTACTTGAATCAGAAAAACTTTTTTGACATACAAAGCAAGTATGTATATGGTTTCTCTCCCGTTATGAGTTTCTCATATGGGATTTCAGGTTATCAATTTTTGAAAATGTCCTTTGGCATTCAGTACAAGTAAATCGCTTCCCTGCTGCATTGCTTCTATCAAAATGTCTATTTTCTTCTCCAATACAGATATTTTTCTTTCCAGTCTCATCACCACAGCTTGGAGAGCTGCCCTTTTCATGCTTAATAGAAGATTGGGAAGAATAGTTCACATCAAAATCACCATTGTCAAAAAATTCCGGTTCTGCCTTGACTTCTAAGAAGGGGTCTGCAAACGAAGAGTTGTCATCTGCGTTTTCAGTTGGACCCTCCTCCAGATCCACCTTCTCTTCTTTGAGTAGCAGCAATGATGACGATTCTTCAGCTTCCATTTCCAGGATGTTCTATGAAAAATACTCACTCCTAGTTAGGATCCGAAGGAAATTTCCTCCGTTTGGAAGAATCTGAAATAAAACAAACAATCTGAGACCAACAAGTTCTGAATAGCACCATTCATAACAACTCTTTAAGTAAGCATCCTCAGGGAAAACAAAAATCACAATGCATTGATCATCTGTACACAATTTGTCTCAAAAGAAATAAAACATCGTAAGCAACAAATTTAGTCAGGCCAAAGTTGTTGAAAATTCAACAACCAGCTCTGACTTGCGCCGGATTTTCACCTACGATAAACATTAGGAAAGGGTCTATGTCATAACTTGGGGATTGCCTGTGCTCTCGTATAACGGACAAAGGTTCATACCCTCGTAGGAAGAAATGATTTTCATTTTTTAATGCTGAATGACTTTTCTCATAAACATACAAATAATCTTTTGAATACTCACAGCAAAATAAAATGAATGACAGTCCTCACAAGTTCCCAATAAGTCCAAGGAATAGTTTCTTTTTGATAATTTTTGTATCGTAACTTTAATTCCAATACCTCTCACTCACCAAGTCTGCAGTTGGTGCTTTGCGAATTATCTGCAAGAAAGAGAAAGTGATTATTATGAATACACAGGAAGTGTAATGGGGTTACATTAGTACACAGGTATATTAATGTTTTCATCAGACACCCCCATGATTAGTTAAAACCCACAAAAAGTTGGAACCCCTAAAAAACATCGAAAACGGCCTATTTTGGTTGTTAAAACTCTAGAAAAACCCACTAAAAATTTGTATATAACTGGTTTTTTAAATAGTTTTATCACAAAAAGTGCATTTTATGATAAAAAGAAATAACAATTTGTTGAAAATTGTATTTTTCCTAACTATACAAACCTGAGGTCCTTTAACAATAGGAAGGTACTTAGTGGCAGCTGAACGGGTCGTAGGCTTCGAACAAGGGGGTTCGGTAGTTGAACTACTTGTCCGGCAGTTAGCGGTAAGCTCGACTGTGAGGAGAGGAGTCACTTTGCTTTAGGCCCAGGAAACGCAGAGTGAGGGGTGGCATGAAGTGGGACTATATGTAAACGACCTCAGGTTTGTATAGTTAGGAAAAATACAATTTTTGACAAATTGTTATTTGTTCCGATACGTAATGCAAACCCTCTGTCCTTTAACAATAGGAAGACTCACTTATTGGTGGGTGGAATCTGAGTCTTATGAACAGACTAGTGTTCGTCCTACCTTGGATTCCCTCCCTGGTTGTAAGCGCAGAGGGAGGGAGCCTAGCCTCTGCCCAGCTGATCGGGGTGTGCACCGCAGGATCAGTGGTCAGACTTCTGGACCAGATTTATAAGAGGGAGGCAAGCGTACCTCTTATAAATAGCAAAAAGCAAAAACTAGTTCCTACTTCAAGAGCCAAGGTAAAGTTAAGGGTTTGTCTCTTGTTGGCTTCCACTCCCCCCCTTGTTGGGGAGTTGTGGATAAACACCTCTATCCCTACTGAAAGGGATAGAATGGGGCTCGGTTGTGTAGCTTACCTGCATCGGTCTCCTGTTCAGCGTAGTGACGACCGCGGCCCTCTGCCCACAGGTAGAGGAGAAGAACGAAGGAGGAAGAGAAGCCAGTCACACTCTCTTTCACTCGTCCATTCATGCAGTCACACAAGGATGCGATGCTGTTCTGTCCGCTCGGGTGCTGGGTAGACTACACAACTTGTTGAGCATTCACCACAGGTCCCAAGGAAAAAGTGTCCAAGGACCTGTGGGTGATATCCCAAAGGTAGAATGAAGTGAAGGTGGTCTGGTTGGCCCAAACCCCTGCCTTCAGAACCTGCGCCATGGAGAAGTTCTTGCAGAACGCAAGGGTTGGACCAATACCTCTGACTTCGTGGGCTCTCGGACGAAGGGTACGAGTGTCGTCACTGCCAGCTGTCTCGTACGCCCTCCTGATCACCTCACGCAGCCAGAAAGAAAGAGTGTTCTTGGATACTTCTTTCTTGGTAACCCCGGTACTAACGAAGAGGCGTCGAAACTCAGGCATGAGGTGCCGAGTTCTCATCAGATAGCGCCGTAGCGCCCTCACAGGACAAAGCAGCATCTCATCCGCATCATTATCGGTGAAATCCTTCAGGGAGGGGATCGTGAAGGACTCAAACCGGTCGTCAGGGACCGAAGGATTCTGAGTCTTCACTACAAAGTTCAGGACGAAATCGAGCGTCACGGATCCCCATCCCCTGGAATGCTTGACATCGAAGGAAAGACCAAGAAGTTCCCCTACTTCTTTGCCGATGCCAGGGCCAGCAAGAAGAGGGTCTTGAGGGTCAGATCCCTGTCTGACGACTCTCGGAGCGGCTCGAAGGGTCGGCGAGTCAAACTCCTAGGGACGGGAGTCACATCCCATCCCGGGGGCCTGAGTTCCCTGGGTGGGCAAGACCTCTGAAAGCTCTTCATCAGAAGGGAGATCTTGAAAGAAGAGGAGATATCCACACCTCGCAGTTTAAGGACTAGGGCCAGGGCGGCTCTGTAGCCCTTAACTGCAGAGATGGAGAGGAGCTGCTCTCGGCGAAGGAAGACGAAGAAATCCGCTACCTGCTGAAGACGGCCCACTTTCCCTGGTAGACAGCTGCAGAAGACTGTCTTAGGTATCCGGCACTCTTTGTTGCTGCGCTGCGAGAAAAGCCTCTCGCTCGCAAGAGATGGTGGATAGCAGCCAGCTGTGAAGACACGGACTCAACAAGCAGAGCCAGCAGGTCCAGATACCAAACGGCCTGAGGTCGTTTGGGCACCACCAGGATCATTCAAAGGTTGGCAGTGATCAGCGCCCTGCTGATCACTTTGCGAATCAGACAGAACGGGGGAAAGGCGTAGACAAAGAGGTTGTCCCACGGATGCTGAAGAGCGTCCTCTGCGGCTGCCCATGGGTCCGGCACAATCGAGTAGAAAACCTGGAGTTTTCTGTTGTGCCGGGTGGCGAACAGATCCACAACTGGGCGCCCCCACAGGTTGAAGAGCCTTCCCGCCACGTCTGGATGAAGGGACCATTCGGTTCCTATCACCTGATCCCGACGGCTGAGCTTGTTGGCTACCACATTCTTCTTGCCTGGAATGTAGCGGGCCGAAAGGTCTACTGAGTGTGCCGCAGCCCACTCGTGCACCTGCAACGTCAACTGGTGCAGCGGGAGGGACACTAGGCCCCCCTGCTTGTTGACGTACGCCACTACTGTGGTGTTGTCGCACATCAACACCACTGAGTGTCCCACCAGACGGTCCCGGAACTCTTGGAGAGCGAGGAACACTGCCTTGAGTTCCAGGATGTTGATGTGAAGGTGCTTGTCGCAATGGTCCCACACACCTGCAGTCAGCAACTCCTCTAGGTGTGCGCCGCATCCCTCGGTCGATGCGTCTGAGAAGAGCAGCATCTCTGGGGAGGGGAGTGCGAAGAGGCACTCCTCTTACGAGGTTCCCGTCGTCCAGCCACCAGGCTAGGTCCTCCCTCACCTCCTCCGTGAGGGACACGAGGAAGAAGGGAGTGTCCCTTGCCTGTGACCAACACTCCTTTAGTCTCCACTGAAGAGACCGCAGGTGAAGACACCCATAAGGGACTAGCTTCTCGATAGGCGACAGGTGGCCGATCACGACTTGCCATTGCTGAGCTGGTTGCTCCTGTAGAGACAGGAACTGTCTTACTGCCTCCCTGAACCTGCTGATCCGCGAATCTGTGGGGAAGACTCGCCCTGCTGCCATGTCGATCAGCATGCCCAGGTACTTCATCCTCTGCTTGGGTTCGAGCTCTGACTTCTCGTAATTCACTGCGATTCCCAGATCGCGGCAGAATTCGAGGTGTCGATCTCTGTCCTGCAGCAACTGCGAGCGGGAGCTCGCCAGGACTAACCAATCGTCGAGATACCTCAAGAGACGTATCCCGAGTGGGCCCAAGCCGACACCAGCGTGAACACTCGCGTGAACACCTGTGGGGCGGCTGAGAGACCGAAACAAAGTTCCCTGAATTGGTACACCTTCCCGTCGAGGATGAAGCGGAGGTACTTCCTGGAGGATTGATGGATGGGTATCTGGAACTACGCGTCCTTCAGATCCACAGAAAGCATGAAGTCGTCCTCCCTGATGGAATCGAGCACTGAACATACTGTTTCAATCGTGAACCGAGTCGGGCGAACGAATCGGTTCAAGGGAGAGAGATTTATCACCGGGCGCCAGCCCCCCGAGGACTTCTCCACTAGGAAGAGGCGGCTGTAGAAGCACGGCGACTGATCCTGTACGATCTCCACAGCAAGTTTGCTCAGCATGGCTTCTACTTCCTGCCCAAACGCCACGTCCTTGGTCAATCGAGGAACGTAGGTTTGCAGATGGACCGGGTTGGAGGTGAGGGGTGGCCGAGACTCGAAGGGTAGTAGATATCCATCCCAAAGGACGTTTACTTTCCAGGTCTCCGTACCGTAGCGCTGCCATGTTGCCCAAAGGCTCACCAGGCAACCCCCCAATTTCCGGCAGCAGGTGAGGGGGAACACCGTCCCTAGCGTTTCCCACCTCTCTTCGACTTCTTCCCTGCTCCCCCTCGTGAGAAGGAGGGCTGGTGACGGTTGCTCCTTGGCCGCAGAGGAAGCGCTAACCAAACTCTTGGGTTTGGCTGCAGTAGCTCGAGGCTGCCCAGATGCCTTTGAGACTGCCTGGTGTACTAAACGGTCACTGTCGTCAGTGAGCCGTCTTTCCACCGCAGCGTCCACCATCTCTCCGGGAAGAGAGAGGAGGAACTCCACACCGGTCTGTTGCGAAGACCCAGAGCCGCCTCACGCCCGGCCGCCCTGGTCACTCAGGTGAGAACAGCGACTCTACACTGGAGAACCAGGTTCGCCCACAGGTTAGCCATCTGGTGGGCCAGGTAGGCGATGCCCCTACCCCCAGACTGGCACAGTCTCACGAAAGCCGGGTCCCCTTCAGGAGTGATGTTCCCTAAGGAGGCCGCAGTTTTCGACACTGTGAGGGACCACAGGTCAATCCAGGAGACTGCTTGGAATGCTACCATGGGGGTAGATTCCAAAGCAAATGCCTCTTGCTGCGAGAAACAAAGGTTCTCCGACAGGAGCTGCTGCAGAGACACCCCCGGAGTTAGCCTGGCTAGTTCTGGGTTAACCTGTTTGGGCAGCAGAGGGTCTTCTGATGGCACGTAAAAGCGCCTCTGTTGTGGTAGAGGTGGGGGAAGGAGCTTGGATGACCTGCCAGACCGAAGTGAACCCTCCTGTTCGGAGACGAGAGCGTCCACCTGGCTCAGAACACTGTTAGCCAAGGCTGATTGCAGCAGACCCACCATCATCCTGGGTTCATTTTTGGGTCCCCAGAACAACTCCAAACCCGATGTAGGCTCGGAAGGTGACAAATCAGCGCAATAACCTCAGCGAACGACCTCTGGATCTCGGGAGTGACTGCGTCCTGCGGAGACGGACCATCAAGCCCGTCCAGCGACAACACCTCCCGAGACCCTCTTCCTTCCACAGGAGGAACCACAACAGACCCCTCATGGTCTCCTCCTGCCACTTGTGCGCACGATCTGGTCGGTCCTAGGACCGTGCCAGGTTCGTAGGGCATCATGACGGGATCGCGAGGAGCGCGCCCCTCGCGATCACTCCTGATCGCCTTGCTCTTCCCGGTGTAGCCCAAGGAAGTTGAAGGGATAGGAGAGGTAGAGCTGACGCTCCCCCCTTGCCCACCGGCAGTACCGGTGTGCTGGGGGGGCTGCAGGCAATCGCCAACCCGCGGTGGCGATCGAGCTGCAGGCCTGGTCGAGCGGCTGGGAGGAGAACAGCGGCGACGGTCCCGAGCGTCAGAAGAGCTGCTGCTGGTCCCCCTCTCCGCCCGGTCCCGGTAGGAGCGGAAGTCAGGGGACCGGCAGAGTCCGCTGTCGCGGTGGGAGCGGTGCCTGTCCTCACGGCGCTTCACTCCGCTTGGATCAGCTGAGGCTGGTCCAGGCGACCGAAGGGACCGCTTCCTCGCCTCAGCCCGCGGCCGGTCTGGGACCACTCCGTGCCTGGATCCTGGCGTCGAGCAGACTCGGTTGCCTGGGTCTTGGCTGCACGGTCACCCGCGGGTGACTGTACACCTGGTACCTCTCGCGAACGAGAGGCCGAGACGGAACCTGATGAAGTGGCGGAGCCCCTAGCACCAGGTGAGGAGGTACTGGTGTTAGCCGGTACCCCTCTGGTCCCTGTCTTCTTCTTCCTTGCGGAAGGACCAGCGGAAGAGTCCCCCCGTCCCACCGGAGTGAGACGGGCCCTTAGAAGTTCCTGAAGGAGACTTCTTAGGGGGGGAGGAGACAGCCTTCTTCTTCCTCGGCTGTGAAGCATTTGAAGTCGAAGGGGAAGAGGCGGCAGCAGACGACGACGAAGAAGACGATGAAGATGATGACGACACCTTCCTCCTCTTCCTCTTCTTCTTTGTCAGCTTCCTCAGGACAGTCGTCAGGTCCTCCACCCAGGACAGAGCCGGGGCAGTTGCCGAAGCAACACGGCCCGGCTGCACCTGTCCGGAAGGACCTGCGACTGGAGCAGGAACGACGTCGGCAGGGGCTGGTCCAGGTATGGCAGGTACATCAGGTATGGCAGACACGGCAGGAACGGCAGGTACAGCAGGAGACGAGGCAGCAGCCAGCGACATCCTGGGTACTGGTGGCAGGTCCAGGGGCGAGCTCTTGGGGCACCGGAAGTCGGGGGCTGAGGCGAGAGCGGCGAACCCGGGCGGCGGTGTCACGACCCTCCTTGGAATGCCAGTAAGCGGTGCCTGAACCGCAGCTGAAGGGGTTACCATTGTTATATGCTGTGTATAAACAAGGTGAGGAGGGGTTCCCCCTTGCCCGGGGGGGACAAGTCCCACCCCGAGCGAACGGAAGACCCCGAGTACAACTGAATGTCGGGGTACCTCGCCCCCTCCTCCACGCTCAACGGATCGGGCGAAGAGAAGGAGCGAGAAACTTCTCCCGAAGGGGAAGGAGCCATACACGGGAGCTGAGATGGAGGAAGGAAAGAAGACGACGGAAGGCCCCACACTTACGGCCCTCCACACCAGGGCGGCACAGTCTGCGGCTGATGGGGGGGCGTGGGGAACTCTCCAGCTCACGAGAATCTATGATAATAATAATAAAATACAAAAGCACAAGTACTTACAGTATTTTACACAATCACACTAGAAATAGCAAACCAAGATTTGGAGAAACAAAGCATACGACGAAAGGCGGGCAGAGGGAAGTGGAGAACATGTCTGTCACCCAGCGCGGCCGAAAGCAAAGTGATTCTTCACCTCCCAGTTGCGCGGTGCGCTGACTGTCGGACAAGCAGTTAACTACCGAATTCCCTCGTTCGAAGCTTACGACCAGTTCCAGCTGCCGCAAGTTACATTCTTATTGTTAAAGGACCGATGGTTTGTATTACGTATCGGAACAAATAGTTTTTTCTGTTGCTCACCGCTGTCATGGATAGAACACATGAAGTATTGTTCCCTAAAAGTGTAACAGCAGACGAGTTCAATAACTATACGCATTTGTATATTAGTATTGTGATCGAGTTTCTACGCAACACTGACGAATTTATGATGTGGCTGTATAGAGAAGGTTTACTTGGGGACTATTCGGGGTTATGTACAACGTGCAACATAGGAAACCGACGGTTCATGAAAGATGGGACCAGCAAGGTCACAGGCCAGCCCATATACATGTGGGTCTGTACAAACAGCAAGTGCGGGAAGAAGGTATCAGTTCGGCACGGGTCATTTTTTGAAAAGTCGCGTTTGTCCCTAGAAACAATTATTATATTAATATGACAATTTGTCGAAAATTGTATTTTTCCTAACTATACAAACCTGAGATCCTTTACAATAGGATGCTAACTAGCGGCAGCTGGAACGGTCATAAGCTTTGAACAAGGGAGTTCAGTAGTTAACTGCTTGTCCGACAGTGCGCGCGCCGTGCGACTGGGAGGTGAAGAACCACTTTGCTTTAGGTCCAGGAAAATGCAGAGTGAGTGGTGGCATAGGTGGGACTATGTGTAAAGGACCTCAGGCTTGTATAGTTAGAAAAAATACAATTTTCGACAAATTGTTATTTGTTCCGATATGAATACAAACCATCGGTCCTTTATAATAGGAAGACTCACTTCTTGGTGGGAGGAATCTGAGTCTTAAGAACAGACTGGTGTTCGCCCAACCTTGGATTCCCTCCCTTGTCGTAAGAGCAGAGGGAGGGATCCTAGCCTCTGCCCAATGATCAGGGTATGTACCGCAGGATCAATGGTCAGACCTCTGGACCCAAGTAATAAGAGGGAGGCAAGCATACCTCTTAAAACTAGCAATCAAGAACTTGTTCCTATTGCAAGAGGCAATATAAAGTCATGGGTTTGTCTCTTGTTGGCTTCCACTTGACCCCCCTTGTTGTTGGGGGAAGTGGTGGATAATAGCTCCTATCCCTAATGAAAGGGATAGGGATGGGGCTCGTCGAGTAGCTTACCTGCATCGCCTCCTTTTCCAAGCGTAGTGACGACCGCGTCCCTCTGCCCACTGCGCCTCCGACCAAGATAAACGTATCACAAGTCTCGGGCGCGAGGATCATTCGCCCTCGACACCGAGCACAAAAATCATGAGGATCTACCTCACACAAGAGCGGAAAGCCCCACACTTATGGCCCGCAATACCGGGCATAGTCTGCAGTTGATGGGGGGGGCGGGGGCTTCTCCAGCTTCTTGTGTGTAATTTCCATAATAAAAATGAAAACCAAAACAGACACGCACTTACTTTTGTACTTGCAAACACACACAAGTCAAAGAAAAAGTGAGAAAGTCTTCATTGCAGTGAAGAAAAACAAAGCATACGACAGAAGCGGGCAGAGAGAACAAAAGAGCAGCACGTCCATCCACCCGACCGCGGCCGAAAGCAAAGTGACTCCTCGCAGTCGACCGTACCGCTAACTGCCAGACTAGTAGTTAACTACCGAACCCGTTGTTCGAAAAGCTTACGACCGGTTCAGCTGCCGCTAAGTACCGTTTGTATAACCGTATATATATATAGATATATATATATATATATATATATATATATATATATATTATATATATATATATATATATATATATATATATATATATGTATATATATCCTTAGAAGACGGGAGCTGCCGCTCTATGTACATCTCATCAGGGGAACCATAGGGAAAGGCATCGTACTCAGGTACATTTATTTCGCCGACGTTTCACGACTCATAGTCGCATTCTCAAGGCTATAATTAAAGATAAACAAACACGAACATTAAAACTACGCACTGCATAATTCATAAAAATTACGCGATATTTAAAAATTCAATGAACATCAACATCAGAATGTAGAACATTTAAAAATTTATGAATCTCTTAAAACAGAAAAACATACTGAGCGCTAAATTACAGTACAGTTACATTAAAATATTTAAAATTACAGAAAAAAGTATACAAAAATTACGATATGGGTAAAAAAATAAAAAAAAATTAAATAAATAAATACCACTAAAAACAGTAAGGCTATTCTATACCTTATCCTCGCAAAGGACGGGCAGTGACTGAGAGAATTTTTAGAAAAAAAATAAAAATAAAAAATAAACAATCACTCTAGCGATAAACAACTGAACAGAGGAGGATTGCGCATTTAGGACGGAACTATCTTTTTTATCATAATGGATTCCAAGGTTGTTAGGTCGTTTTCGTTTGCGTTTGGCCTATAATAATAAAATCCTTATCATTAAATATGTTTTACATAATTTAGAGTGATTTCTGATATTTGACTGTTCGGGGTTTGTTAATCTGCTGCCCGTTCTAAAACTTAAGCCCTGTGAGAATCTATTCTCACTTTTAGTAACCTCTTCGTACAACCCACGTAGTTTTAATGTTCGTGTGTTTATCTTTAAATTATAGCCTTGAGAATGCGACTATGAGTCGTGAAACGTCGGCGAAATAAATGTACCTGAGTACGATGCCTTTCCCTGGTTCCCCTGATGATGTATATAGTATCTAGTATATATGTTTATATATGTATATATATGTATATATATATATATATATGATATATATATATATGTATATATATGTATATATATATATATATATATATATATATGATATATATATATATATGTATATATATATAATATATATATATATGTATATATATATATCTATATATATATATATATATATATATATAGATATATATAGATATATATATATATATATATATATATATATATATGTATATATATATATATATATATAGATATATATATATATATATATATAATATCTTATATATAATATATAGATATATATGTATATATATATATATGTATATATATATATATATATATATATATATATATACGTATATATATATATATATATATATAGATATATATCTATATATATGTATATAGGTATATATATATCTATATCTATAGTATATATTATATATATATTATATGTATGTATATATATGATATATATATATATATATAAGATTTATATATATAATATATATATATATATATATATATATGATATATATATATATATATTGTATATAACTATATATATATATATATATATATATCCTATGTATATTTATAATATATATATAATGTATATATATGTATTATTATATCATATATATTATATATATATATATATATATCTATATATATAGATGGATATGTATATAATATGTATATATATGTATATATATGTATATATTATATATATGTAAATATATGTCTATATATGTATATATATATATATCTATATATAGATATATATATAGGTATATATATATATATACATATATGGTATATAGGAAAAGTATATGTCTTTATATAGCCTTTAAAATATTAAAAACATATACTACATAGTTTACTGATTTATATATTTGTGTACATTTACGATCGATTAAAAGGCTCAAAATTTAAATGGCCAGTTAAAGGGCCAAACAATAACATTTAGATTCTGGCCATTATATCTGCTGCATTCTACTATTACATAAGCTTCTGGTAACTTATCGAAATATTACTTTCAACTAGCATTGATTCATAATACAAAAAATCCATTAATACGTAAAACATAACAATTCATAATGAATAAATGAACAAAACAGAAGTCATCTCTTGCCCAGCTCGGCATAAACATTGAGGTCTTTTGCTATTGTTATGTTTCTGGATGCCACCAATAGTTGGTGCTAGATATTGCCATCAGGTTTTCTATTATTGTAAATCAAAGAAAATGGACCAGTAATTTTAAGGGTAAACTTTTTTCTATGGTGGTAAACCAGTGTCGACGTTTGCTCTTCTATAACAAGTGTCTGTCGTCGCTCAGGGGTGACAGCTGCACTCTAAGGGTTAATAATTACTTTACTGTACTTGTAGTATATAGTATACTGTAGACTGGGCAACTGTATATGTATACGATATACCATTGTATATGCTAGGCAAACTCTTGTTGGTGTTATTCAATTTCTCTTTGCACTGATTATCATTAAGTCAATCTGCATTGAATGTAGAGAAATATACCACATATGTATAGAGTATACTGTGTAGTGAAGGCTAGGCTACCATCTATGTATGGACGGTACTGATTACCACAGTGTAGGTTAGGCTACATTCGAGATACCATTATTCCAACAATAGATGGTTTTTTTGGAAACTAACCCCATTGTAAGTAGGAGAATACCTGTAAAAAGAAACAACAAAAACTGGTGAAAGACAGAATTTGCACCAGTCATTTTGTAGCATAAATCCTCCTCTACTCTCGTCTTTTGACCAATTGAAAAAGTAACCTAGGACATAGAGCTATAGCCTAGTATTAGGTTAACGTAAAACTATTATTATTTCTTTTGTTGATTTAAATCAACCTTGTTTACTTTTTTGTTTACTTTTAAGTTAAATTTTTGCTGAGTATGTTTACTCTTGTGTCACCGTAAGTTAAGTGGCTTTACGATTGTTTCAGTGTTTTTGCGCCTCCTCCTCCTCTTTTGTGTATTAGTGAACTATCGTTTTAACGATTGTTATTCTTTTGCTTTGAGTGTATACTGGGAAGGTGATGAGTGGACATGGTCGACCGGTCAACGGGAGTTCGGGTCTTGACAAGCTCTCACCAGTACTGTTTCCCGTCGCAGCATTTATTTTGATTTGGAGGACGACTTTGGATACTTTCCTTTTGGACCACGCACTTGGATATTTCCCTCACGGATTTTGGAAGACGCATATATACGTCTGTTGTGTGCGTGCCCCGAGATCACGGCTTTTTCTCGCGCAGGTACTGCTGTTGAGTTTAGCAGATGCTCTGTCATCTGCGACCACTGTTTCTGCCCCCTTTTCCCGTCTGAGGATTTGACAGGAAAACCGTGTCGTCGTTGTATCCCGCACTGGATTCTGGATTTACCTGCCGTGTCATCCTCGTCCAGCTGTTATACTGGGAGTGAGAGCTACTTGACTCATGAGGTGGCTAGTAGGGTAGTCTGTCGCCAGGTAAGACGTATTATCGTTCCTCTTGTATCGGGAAATGTGTTGCCCTTCAGTACCTGGCGTACAGTATTTGCCCTTCCGTTAGCAGCTTGATGGACTGATCACGGCCCTGAGTTCAACTCCTCTTCTGAAATTTCACTTGAGGTGAAATTGTTTATTTTTTTGCCAATTTTTTATTATATAAATATATATATGTGTAAGTTTACATGTATGTTGTCATATTTGTTTGTGTTAGTATTTACTGGACCGAGTTCCACATTGTTTAGCTTGTGTTGTAGGTAGGAATATAAGGTTTTCCTTGTTATAATCTCTTACTTCCTTCTACCTTATTATTATTAGGTTATTGATTATTTTGGCTAGCCTTATTTGGATCCACCTTGTTATTATTAGTGTTTTTCTCTCTTGGAATTTTCTCTTGTTTAGGCTTAGTGTAGTAGCTTTAGGTTTCTTGTGAGTTCCCAAGAACTAGGTATTTGTTCTCTTGAATATTTTGTACAATTAAGTGTATTTAATCTCACAAGGTTGATTTAAGTCATTGCTCTAGTTTATAATAAATAGTGTCAAGTTTTCTTGAGTTTCTGTTTTCCGTCCTTCCTTTCCTTGTCACTGAGGTACATGTACTGACTGCAATCCTTGAGAATATAAAGACCTAAAAAGGACCTGTACTGCAACCTGGGAGGTTGTAACACCTAGCCTAGGCTATAAGTTCCCTGCTGGACGAGTGGTTTTCGTGCTCGGCTGCCAATCCGGTGGTCCAAGTTCAAATCCTGGCTCGGCCAATGCGGAATCAGAGGAATTTATTTCTGGTGATAGAAATTCATTTCTCGATATAGTGTGGTTCGGATCCCACAATAACCTGTAGGTCCCATTGCTAGGTGACAATTGGTTCCTAGCCACGTAAAAAATATCCAATCCTTTGGGCCAGCCCTAGGAGAGTCTGTTAATCAGCTCAGTGGTCTGGTAAAACTAAGATATACTTATGTTTTAGGGACAATTGTGTGATATGTTTTCAAGGCAGTCTTTGGTCTATTGAAAAAATAACTTAGGCATTGGCTATAGCCTAGCCTAAGCTATAGGGTTATAGATTAAATTGCCGTACCTAAACCTTCCGTGAAATCATTAATAAATCATACAGCATCATTGAACCAGACACTCTCAGGCATCCTGTAACCTACAGTAATGAGACCCTACAGAAACTTAGGTATAGCCTAAACTTAACATTAGCCTTTAAGTGAATCATTGAGATATCGTCATAAAATACAGCAATTCATTTCATTTAGACAGTCTTAGGTTAAGACCCCATAGAATGGTAAGGTCTATAGGGTAACCTAGGTGTACTAACATGACTCTAGAAGTTGGTGATACATCCTATAAACATCTGTAACTCACCGAAGCAAAGGCCGTCCATCCCATCCCATACTTACTTAATGACTGATTGATTGATTGACTGATTGGGTGCTCTAGGCCCAAGACATCACGGTAGATCTAGGGTACTATTCCACAGTGGCCTAGACTATGGTAGTTGCGGGTTTCCTACGCAGTTTTACCTCCTGAACAAGAATTTTAAGTAATATTTATTCAGACGACTGTAATTAACCCCCCCAGGGGCCTGTACTAAACACTGCGAAATACTACATTGGACGCCCCAATCCCTAGTGGATTTCGTATCCGCGGTTACGTTCCTTGCAGTCCGTGCGGAACTATTCTGTAGAATTACCCAGTTATAGGTATTTGTAATTGATCAACTATTGCACTTACTGCCACGATTATGATGACGGCAATTAGGTAGTATCATACTAGACGATAAAAGAAGTTAGTCCAGAAGCTACGCTAATGAGGCGTCGGTTTGTTGACATTTTGGGCGTCTTCTATTTGATAGTATTCGTGTTTGTGTTTCTGGTTTAGAAGTGGTTTCCCTTGTTTTCATTCATTCTCGTAAGCCAATTGGTGGACAATTGTAAGCAATCGTTGGGAATACAACTAAAAATTTAGATAATTTACTAATGAACTGGATAATTGAAGGAAATTATTAGTCCAAATAATGGATGCAGGTAATGGCGGTTTGTTTACGTTTTGGGCGTCGTCTCCTAAGGACTTCGCGTTCGTGTTCCTCTGTTGAATTTGATGTTTTGATTCAAATTGATGAAAATGGAAAAGTTGGATGTAATCGTTGGAGAAATAATAAAAGATATAGACAATTTATTTAATTAGGAGATATTCAAGATAAATGATGAGAAGTACTGACGCGAATTTTCTTTGACGACTAGTTAGGGACGGATTTGGGCCCGGCGTTAGGGGGCAATAGATTTACGAAAAACGTTAAGTTCCCAGCCCCTACAGAAAGATAAAAGAACTATGGTGGTAAGTTTACAATTATTTTGTTTTAAACAAAGGTCCTAACTAGAAAAATAGTACATTCAATGGTTATTCACAGTTACGGTCGCATGGTGGAAACATTCGGTTTGGCGGTCCTCAGACCCTACTTACTACCACGTCCTCCTAGATTTACGGACTTTAGTACAGAGAGAAAGATCGTTGTTATTGAAGATCAAGCCAGCCTTCTGCTGGCACGGGCTCTTGCTCCTATAGCAGCCGGTAAAGAGATTGTGTTGTTGTTGAAGATTAAGCCAGCCTTGTGCTGGCACGGACTCTTGCTCCTAGAGCAGCCCATAACTTAAGAGAGATCATGTTTGTTGTTGTTGAAGATTAAGCCAGCTTTGTGCTGGCACGGCTCTTGCTCCTAGATCAGCCCGTAACCGTGAGATCGTGTGCGTGCGTCGGCTTTCATAGCCCAGCCAATTAGTGATTTTTACAGTTTAATCTCAACTTTTACACTATGCAACGAACGCAACAAATTAATATATAAAAAGGTACAACTTTAATGATATGGTTTTCAATGCAGAAAAATGAGTGAAATAATAAATTCACCCAAAACATTTTGTGAAAGTTAGAACCATCGCATTTCTGCCGCCACTGGGTGAGAGTGGAGGGAAAGCTAAGGCCTTGAGGTGGAGTTCTTTATCGTGGAAAAATACTGGCAGTAATAGGAAAAGCCAAGATTCTCAAGGTAGGATGCAACAGAATATTCATAGCACCAGACCTAACCTACAGAGAAAGAGAACAGGATAAGATATTGAGACAGGAACTTAAAGACAAGAAAGAAAGGGGGGAACAGGGATGGTACATTAGAAAGGGTAAACTGATCAGAAATGAACATTTTCAGAGCCTGGAGGGGGCAACAGGAGAAATGTCATAAACGGAAATAAAAATAATACATTAACCAAGGAGCCAAAATAAAAAATAAAAAAGTTGAAATACAGTTTAAAATATATATGATAAATATACAATGTTTAACTAGACAAAAGTTAGCAGAAATAGAAAGTGTTATAGACAATGATAATAAGATATTTTGTTTAACTGAAACTCATCAGAAACTAGACACGTTAGCATTAAGTAAAGGTATAAATAAAATAGAAAATATGAGGGAGATGAAAGACAAAAAAGGAGGAGGGTTGAACAAGGTGGAGACCATTAGCAAAGATTTATTGTATGCCAAATGCAAAATATACAATAATACTATTCATATTTTGCCGTTATACTTATCAGTAGGAAATACAGAGGAGGATAAAAACAGAGATAAAGCAATAAAAACATTACTAAAAACATAAACGACCAAGAATCATTAATTTTAGATTTTAATGGCCATATAGGTTTCTTAGGCCACCGGAATACAGACAGAAACGGGGAAATAATATTAGAATGGATGAATGAGCATAAGCTAATACTACTGAACGCAGAAGACAGATGCACTGGAGTCTACGCATGGGAGAGGATGCAGATGAAAAGTGTAATAGATTTTGCTTTAGTCAATGAGAAGTTATATAAAAATTTTGAGGAGATGGTAATTGATGAAGACAAAAATGAATTTGATATCTCAGACCATAACCTAATTACCATTAACTTAACATTCAAGGGACAGAACAAGAATCTCAACAAGGGTAAATGGGAGGAAGTAAAATACTTCAAAACAGATGAAGATAACCTAAATGATTTTATTAAAAAACTAGAAGAGATCCTAATAGATAAAGACATTGACAGAATCACAGAAATGGACTTATCAATAAAAGAAGTAGCAGAAGACAAGCTAGTGAGAACATATAGGAGAAAGACGCTAGTAGAGGAGAAAGTAGACGAGCAACCCTGGTTCAGTGACGAAATAAGAAAAGGTATCAAGGAAAGGAAGGAGCTGAATAGGAAGAAAAGAATGAGAGAGATGATGCAGTAAAGGAAAGTCTAGAGAAGAAATATATACAAAGAAAAAGAAGTGCAGCTATTAATAGAAGAGATAACATAATTTATGAAAAGAAAATAACAGAAGAAATAAGAAGAAACAAAAACAAAGAGCTCTGGGAAAATATTGGTAAGTTAAGAAATAAGCAAAGAGCAAAAAAAAGAAACTATACACTTATATAATGAACAGGCTGAAACAAGGGATGAATTAGTGAATTATTGGAGAACCACATACAGCAAACACGAAAATAAAATAAAGGAAATCTGGAACGAAGAGAAAAGGATGGAATATGAAAATGAACTGGCAGAAGTAGATGATATCATAAGAATTGGAGATTATAGATTCCCAAAAGTACTAAGAGAACACATGGACCTATTGATGGAATGCAAAAGGAAGATAATTCCAATGCAGGAACCTCTGATAACCAAGGAAAAAGTCATAGCTTGTCTAAGTAAGCTCAAAGCTAAAAAAGCTGCAGGCCCAGATGGAATCAAACCAGAGCTTTGCAAAGCATTAATGAAGAGCAAAACCTGTATAGAAGTATTAGTTAGATATTACAACAAAGAGCTAGAAATCATAGAAAAGCCTGAATGTTGGAAGAAATCGAGAACGAAAATGATAGAAAAGAAAAGGAAACCAAGGCTAAGGATTTTAAGGCCTATAGCTTTATTAAATATATCATACAAAGTATTTATGATGCTGATAAAAGACGAAATAGAAGCACACCTCAGACTGAATGAACAAGACCACGAATGCCAAGCAGGATTCACAGGAGGGAGTAGGATAGAAGATAACATCCTTACACTACAATATGGTGTAGAAGAGAGCTACAGGAATAGAAAACCATTAATAGTAATAGCTATCGATTACAGTAAAGCATTTGACTCAGTAAAACGAGAAGTCATGTTCGAAGTCATGAAACAGTTCAAAATACATCCAAAAATCATAGAGGCAGTAGTTAATATATATGAAGGGGATAGCACAATAATAGACCTAGGGGAGGGAGTTGAACAGGAAATGGGAATTACTAGTGGGATTAGGCAAGGTTGCACAGGGTCTACTTCACTTTTCAAACTAATGACATATTTAATAATTAAGAAAATGGAGGAGGAAGGGACAGGATTTGAAAATGAACTAGTAAAGATAGGGACACTTTTCTTCGCTGACGATGGATTAGTTTTAGCAAGTAATATAGAAGATGCAAGAATAAACATAAAGATTTTAATAGATAGAGGAAATAAATGTGGCTAGAAATAAATAAAGAGAAAAGCAGCCATCATTATTTTCAATATGAAGGATCAAATAGAAGAGATAGAGAACATAAAAGAATGAGGGAGAACATACATATCTAGGAATAAAGATAAATGATTCTAGAAATCTGTTTAAGCTACAGAAAAAAAGAAATGTTGAATAAAGCAACACAAGTTAGCAAACCTAACCTACTCCGTGATAGAAAAAGCTGCAACAAAGTTTCTAATAGGTAAAACATTCTGGAAAAAACTAGCTCTACCATCGGTCTTATATGGAACCAATGTGGTTAATCTAACAGAGACAGAAATAGAAAAACTACAAAGAATAGAGAATGGGGTTTATAGGAAAATATTAGAGCATGTAGAAAGTACAGTAGTAGCCACATTAAGGGGGGAGATAGGAGCTTCTTCAATGAAAAGTAGAATTATGAGTGGGAAGATAAGCTATGTAAATAATACTTTAAATGGACGGAAAGAGATACTGAAGAAAATAATTATAGATATGCAAGAAGAAAAGAAGACTGGTGGAAAACAGTGGAAAAGTACATGCATTGAAGTTAAAATAAATGTAAGAAAATTAGAAGGAATGTCCCATGAACAGAAATAAAGGACAAAGCCAGAAATATGGGACACAGAGAGTGGAAAGCAGATTTGGAAAATAAAGTGACGGTGAATATTATAGTAAAACGTGTAAAAGGAAAAGAGAAATAAAAGACGAGAAATTTATGATAATTCTACTGGTTCAATACTTCTCTTCAAAGCCAGAAACCAACTCTCTTAATTTAAATATAGCAAAAAGGCACCAGAATGAGAACACCCTGTTGTCCTTTTTTGCCACAATACAGTAGAAGACATATTTCATTTCCTTTTATATTGTGGTACTTATAGAGAAGAACGAATTAAAGCAATAGGGCTACAACAACCCTATGAAGAGAAGGAAAGTGACATAGTTGGAAAATTTCTATTTTACAGGTAACAACGAAATAAGAAAAGAAACTTATACTTGATGTGGAAAAAAAGAGAGAAAAAAAGGAAAGAGATAAACAAATAAAAAAAAAAAAATACTCAAGATTAAGAGGCGCCATTGCAAAGGCATTGCCTCGACCCATAACTACTACTACTACTACTACTACTACTACATGGCCGCCATGGGGCATATAGAGTATAAAGTAAGCCAACAAGACAGAAAAGGAGATCTAACCCATTGGAAAAAACAATGAGTGAACGCAAAAACAAAAACAAATAACTTAGAGAAGATAATCAAAGAAGGTTAAAGACAGAAAAGCAAGAAGAAATAGAACCAGTATGGGTCACCAAAGAACAAAGAAAGAAATAAGCCAAAGAAGGGTATATAACAAATTAAAAAGGAAAAAAAAAAAACAAAGCACAAGTATAGAAGAAAGAAGTACTATGAAGAAGCATATCTTAAACAAAAACAAAAAGTACAGATAATAATAAAGAAAGCATATGAAGAATATGAAGAAAAGATTAGATGAGATAATGATGATAAAAACAGACACAGGAAAATCTGGGAATATATAGACATGCTGAGAGGAAAGACCACATCAGAAAAAGAATGGATAAGAATATTCAATGAAAATAAGCAAGAGATGAAGGACGAAACCCTAGGGAAAAGAGCTGGTAAAATTCTGGGAAAATATATACCAAAAAGAAGAAAACAAAGGAGATATATGGAATGAAAGCAAGAAAGAAGAGTACAAACATGACATGGAAGCAATAATGAAAAGATTAGGACAGCAGATGAAATGTCATATATCTTAAGAGAACACATGCATGGAGTGTATGACCCAACTGAGACAGAGATTAGACCCCATGGAAGAAATCAACATAACAGAAGAAGATGTAAAAAATCAACTTGAGAAAATGAAGACAAAAAAAGCACCAGGACCAGATGGAATGAAGCCAGTACTGTTCAAATTACTCTTACAAAGTAACAACCTCCAAAAAGAATTGGCAGAATGTTTAAATGAAATACTGAAGGGCAGGAAAACGACAAGAAAAGCTGGTTTTAAGTCAAAACAACACTCACGCCCAAAAAACAAACCCCACAGTCAAAGATCTAAGGCCAATTGCTCTAACAAATGCATCATAAAATCTTCATGGGGATCCTGAGAACCAACCAAAATAGAAAAAACATATTAGAAATATAGGAAAAATGAATGAGTTGCAATCCGGCTTTACCGCACAAAGGAGAGGAATCGATAATTTATATATCTTACAATACTGCATACAAGAAACTTACAGAAGAAAGGACCCATTATTTGTAGTATCAATAGACTTCCAAAAAGCATTTGACTCAGTTAATAGGAAAAAAGCTCATTGAGGTCATGATGAAATACAGACTACATGCAGAAGTAATAAATACAGTTGCAAGATATACATAATGATGTAACAAGCCTATGCCTTAACAATATAGAACAAAAAGAACTAAATGTAACTAATGGAATAAGACAGGGATGCAATGGCTCAACCATATTCTTTCTATTAATAACGTACCTGATAATAGAAAAAATTAGAAAATACAACAGAAGGTTTCAGAAATGAAGTAATAAGGATAGTGGCACTACTCTATGCAGACGACGGGTTAATACTAGGGCACACACTAGAAGAAATAACAAAATCAATAAAAACCCTTATGGAAATCGCAGGTGAATGTGGCCTAAACATAAACAAGGACAAGAGTAACATACTAACATATAACGACTGGTACAGTATCGATGATGTGGAGAATATGGACCACATAGAAGGAATAAAAATAGTTAAGAATATTAAATACCTAGGAGTAACAATCAACAACATGAAAGACTGCTTCAGAGAACAGATAAAAAGGGCCCAATTAAAGCAAGCAGATGCAAATATGCTAATGCAGTCATCAATAAAAGCTGTAGCAGGGTAAAAATAGGAAAATTGTATTGAAAGGACTGACGATGCCTTCATTCATGTATGCAATGGAAGTCATGAAACTTGACAGGAAAACAATAAATGAATTGCAGAAAATAGATAATAAAGTATACAGAGCAATATTAAAAGCGCCAAGTTACACAGCAAGCTGTGCTTAAGATCTGAAATAGGGGCCTCTTCCTGCCAATCTAGAGATATGAAGAATAAACTTTTCTACCTGAAACATACACTGACGAATGGTGGAAATAGGCTCCTATATGAGATAACAATGGTATCAGTATGAAACAAAAAAAACCCTGGATAATGCAAGTAAAAGAGTATAATGAAAGAACTAAACATAAACTTAAGTAAAATTGAAGCAGTTAAAGACAAACAGTTAAGAGAAATAACTAAACAATTGGGACAGAAAAATATGGCAGAAAGAAATGAATGAAAGTCAACCATTAAGAATCTACAGAAAATAAAATATAAAGAAAACGTAAGAGAAGGAAATCTGGTATGATAACACTGAAAAAACAATGCTGATCAGTAGGGCCAGACTAGGTATACTAGGATTAAATGATAGAAATAGGATAAAAGGAGAAGATACAAAATGTTTTATACTGTGAGGAACAAATGAAAAGTTTAGAACATTTCTTACTTTACTGTCCAGCATACAATGAAATTAGAAATAGATATAGCTTTATGCAGCAACCATATCAAGAAAATAAGAGGAATTAGTAGCAAATATAATCTTATTGGTAGTACTAATGAGGGAGGAAGTGGAGAATCGGAAAGATTTTATAAAAGAAATGTGGTATTTCAGAGAGAAGAAGCTCAAGCAAACACAAACAAAGGAGGAATAAAAGAAGCAAGGGAGCCGTTTCAAAGGCATATCCCACCACTACTACTACTACTACTTCTTCACAAGGAAACGGACGCAGGAGCCAGGACGCCCATCATCAAATCCCTCGAACTAACAATGGCGTGGGCGTCGAGGGAGCAGGAAGGAGGAGGTTAATCTACGTAAGGCGTCGTTTCAGATTTGGTCTTGAGGGGGCGGGCGTGGGCGTGCATGGGCGGGGAGCTGCTATCTCGTGGGGTGCATGGGCGTGCGGGGCTATCCTAAGGAAATGTCCGAATTCTCTTAGTATTCAGCATTTTTTTTTATTTCGGAGCACAGACCTCCCGACCAGTGGCGTAACTCACTGGGGGGAGGGAGGGGGGCGTGCCTCCCTAAAATGTGTTAGGGGGACACTAGGCTATAGGGTAAACAACCGACTGGACCGGCCAACTCACTGACTACCGCGTTTTTGGCCACCCTCGAAAAAAGTACTTTTAACGCGTCCTGACACCGGAGATGGTCATCAGTCGCGACTTGTTGTTGGTGAGAAACGGAGCTAAAGACCTCTACTCTCCTTTCGAAGTAAGTAGTATTTTCTCCAAAGTTAGAAATTAAGGCCATGTTTTAAGATTCAAACAGAGGGTAATGAAAAGGGTGGCCAACGCAGTGCAAACTTCACCAAAACGCTTTCGAAGTTTTTACTTACGATTAAAAAAGTTTAGAAGATCGAAGCCATCTCGATGTTTGCGGAGTCGCTTGTGTCAACAAACTTCCCATTTCCTGTGCTAAATCCGCACACCACTTGTACCCACAGACGCTGGGGCACTTTCATCGCAACTGTCGAATTTCGACCAAGAAACTAGTTCTGGTGATCCCTGATGTCGATGACGTCACATGAAGTGCTCTCGTGTTTAGAGCTCATGTTTCTTTAGTTTCTAATGCGTACATTAAGTTCAGGGGTTGTGTGTATTTCGATTTTTGAGGTTATTAATCTTGTGTCATATCCAAAGTGAGGATAATTCTTGTTTTGTTTAAGTTTATCCATTTGTTTTGTATGAGTCAGTTTTTCGTTTGGGAACGTGTTTGGAGTTCGGATACAACTTAGGTTTAAGAATAATTATGACTATTATTGTTTATGAAAAATATTGATTATTTAACTGTGTCATTATATCATTATATTATTGAATCTAATTCCTTTTTCCATTTAGAAGTGTCCTCCCTGATTACCATCTTACAGCCGATGATTCATTTCTTTCTATTGTTTATTGCAGAGAACGAACATTGTGTTTTCATGCTAGATTTTCGCGGATAAGACTGTTATTGTTATTGTATTGTCCGTGTTGGTTTCGTGCCGATGTACACTGACGCACTTGCCGGGTCTTTTGCATCAAAGTTATTTAGCTCATTAGCAATAATGACAAGGTAGAGGTGAGTATATTGTTGATGGGCCATCACAATAGTAGATCATCTATTCCGAGTTATTTTGCATAGGATAGTTTATTCCAACTTATTATATTGTACTAGGTCTTGCTAGACCAGCATCACCATTCTAGTAGTGTAGCCTGTCGTTAAGTTAGGACTAGCCTAGGCTACGCTATCCAATTATTATTCCAAGACTTGACTTGCTTATCAAGTCTACCATTTGGTGTTTACTGATTGGCCAGTAGGCCTAGGTACCGTATCCAGTATTGCCCTTTCTGTCATTAGATTGGATGACCGACAGCGTGCGGTTTCCACATTTAACCGGGATTCAGGGGCTAGTATAGTTTATATAGTTTATTAGGCTACTATTAGCCTAGCATTAGGCTTGTTAGGTTTTGCTAAGACCCATGCAACTTTACCCGGTCCCAGGGGGACCACAGTAAGCTCCATTTATTAATAGTTGTGTTCTGCTGACCCATTACAGTTCTCAGAATAGGCCTAAATATTCAATTGTTCCGACACGGCATACAAACCTTCGGTCCTTTTACAATAGGAAGGGTAACTAGCGGCAGCTGGATAGGTCGTAAGCTTTCGAACAAGGGGTCGGTAGTTAACTGCTTGTCCGACAGGCGCGCGCGCGCGACTGGTAGGTAAACAAATCACTTTTGCTTTCGGCCTGCTGGCGTGTGGACGTATCTATCGCTCTCTGCCCGCTTCATCATCGTTGCTTTCGCATGGTTGTGTTTTTCTTTTTCTATTTATCTAGTGAAACTGAATTGTAAGTACAATCATTTCATATTTATTTCCATTGAATTCAAGTGTGAATTAAAGGATCTTGGTTTACCACACCCTCCGATTACCCAGTGCCGGGACTGAAGGGCGTAAGTGCGGGAATTCATTTTCCCAGAAATGATCCTCGTATTGTGTATGCTCGGTGCCGAGGGCGGGAGCGCTCGCTCCGGGCGTATATTGGGTTGAAATGTGTAGATGAAAATCGTAAGTAAGTGCTCTTTTCATTTATATTTTTTTTGACCATGTATGCCCGTTGCCGAGCGAATGCGCTTGGCACGGAAACTTATTCTGTATGGAAGAATGGAATTGCAAGTACAGTATTCTTTTTCATATTGCAATACACCCCCTGAACACCTGACTAGCCCTGGTCACTTACCAGCCCGAACCATCATTTATTAAAAATTTACCCAAATCTTTGGTTAAAATAAACGATCAGTGTTGCCAATCTCCTGGCAAACACCCTCGTTACCTAGTTACCAGCCCACCGCTAGTAGCCCTGCCTCACGGGCCGGTCACACCTGCCCTCTCACGTCAATCACTTATCGTTCGCGGTGGAGTACAGATGTATCCACAGCGAACTCCTTTTTGGTCTTGCCCGGCCTTCATTTGCACCTTTGATTTGATTGAATTTGG
>NC_087213.1:43207662-43232662 GCF_015104395.2 Macrobrachium nipponense
TGATCTGAATAGGAGGAGGATTTTTAACCCGTCCCTCTAAAAATGAAGAACGTCCTGTACTGGTGCTTTTGTGAATAGGGAGCTCTACGTCAACGGCTTAAAAGTTTTATGTTGTGAAGTGGTATATGTGCTCTCCTCTGAATTTGTGACAAAAATCTTCCGAATGTTTAATGTGACTGGAGAAAAAGTGCCTAAATAGGGGGAGAGGAGGCCAGCTAAACCATTTAGGAATTTTGTAATTGAAAGCTCCGGCACATGAAAATGATGGGTCTGAATGGAAGATTGTCTTTATGAGTTTTGGGAAGCCATTAAAAAGTAGGGAGTTTAGGATTTGGGAATTACTTTAAATTTCTCTAATAGTTCAATACTCTTTTTGTCTTGGCCAATTAATCTTACTTTCCGAAAAAATTCTGTGGGGACGCTTTGGAGGGGATTTTTTGTCAGTTTGTCGTGTTTGTGTTGCTAAGGAGTTAGTTGATTTTGTCGAGGTAGAAATCTTTGTCCATTATTACGATTTTGCCATCTTTGTCTGATCTACTTATTATGACATTTAACTTTTTAGCGAGTGGATGGCTATCAAAAATCTACGCTAAAATCTTGTGTTTATTTCAAATTATTGCTGTATCTAAAGTGTCAGTCTTCAACTTTTTTTTTGTCTCTATTTCTTTTTTTTTTAATATCTTGTCAATAAGCGCAAACATTTCTTAATTTTTTATCTCTCTGTGCATGGTGCATATCAGGTTTACTGTGAAACTGTGACAATGACTATTCTTCTTCTTTCTCACCGTCATCCCTACATCAAGGGGTCGGTTGCCTGCCTGCGCTTTCTCCTCCTCCACTGCTACTATCAAAGACATCATTCTCCACCACTAAACTTCTTCCCTTCATATCTTCCTTCTTCTCATCTCGCCACCTCATTCATTATCTCCCTCTCGATATTCTTCCTCTAACAGGTTCCTCCCAAGCCGCCTCCTTCAAATCTCTCCTCGTCATCCATCCACAACACCTGCTTTTGTTTTTTGTTTTTGTTTTGTTTGTATGGTATTTTTACGTTGCGTGGAACCAGTATTGTAATTCTGCAACGGGACCAACGGCTTTACCTGACTTCCGAACCAACCACGTCGAGAGTGAACTTCTATCACCAGAAATACACATCTCTAACCCCTCAGTGGAATGACCCATAATCGAACTCGCAGCCACCGAGGTGGCAGGCCAAGACCTTACCGATCATGCCACCTGCCCATACCATCTCGATCGTGACTTATTACCTCTGTGACCTTTGCTAAGCCTGTAAAAATTATTTTGCGTTCGAGACAATACGATATCTATTAGTATACGTATTCGCAAATCAGTCATAAAAGGAAGTGGTCTAAAGACTCTAAAATGATAAATTAATTAACAATTACGAATTATTAATAACGAGAATCTTCCATACGATTTTTAATACGTAAATTCACCCACACACGCTATTGTTAATTAAAGGTCGAAAATGGCAGTGACTTAAGTGTGTCTACTACCGCTAAATTATGACTCCAACGACGTATTCGAATTCTGTTTATTGACTGAGAGAGAGAGAGAGAGAGAGAGAGAGAGAGAGAGAGAGTGAGAGAGAGAGAGAGAGAGAGAGAGAGAGAGAGAGAGAGAGAGAGAGATTCTTTTTTTTAATCAATTTATTGCGCACATAGACGTCAAACATTTGAGTAACAGTAACATTAATACTGTTTACATCTATATAGTAATTAGGGTACACCAAAAATATTCATGTGGAATACAAATTAAATTTAGAATTTAAATGTATGAGCATTATAAATTCCTAGCCTTAGAGAGAGAGAGAGAGAGAGAGAGAGAGAGAGAGAGAGAGAGATATTCTCTGGAACGTTGAAATTCAGTTCAATGACTCCTGTGATGGGCCTGTTCCATATGAATAAGGTTCATTTACTAAACAATAATAATATTAATGGGGAAATAAATCCACAGTTCATGTTATATGTAATATATAAATTAAAATAATTTAAAGCATAAAACTATACAGGTTCCCCAAAGCTATATGTACATTTTATCATTTATATATATTGTACATATACAAAACTTTGTCTCTCCATTTTAAGACACATGCTACTATGAGTAATTTTGAATAATAATAATAATAAAATATAATAATAATAATGATAATAATAATAATAGGGAAAAACTTTCTATCGCGGGGGTATATAATGTTCTAAACGGTCCACAATAATACAGTCTGTTAAGAGTCCGTGTATAATTTTTAAGACTTTACAAAAAGCTTTCGAACCCTTCCCTGGGTTCATCTTCAGTCCAAATGAACCATTTTAACTGTAGGACAGGCTCTGTTTTTTTCCTCTCCTGATGCTGCTTCCGCCTTGCCTCTCCCTGTCCAGGTAACCACTGCCCCAGGGGACTCTGGTTACGGTGCCCAAATCTACGCCCTCGGATGAAGGACTTCCTGCAACGTTGCAGCAACCATTGCGGAGATCCAACAGAATTGCAGCCAGGATGATTGATAGGGGAGAGGAAATAAACCTAGTTAGAGTTAATTGCCCTCTTTCTTCATCACCTGGCCCATTAACGAGCTAACGACCGGTGTCAACGATCTTCAACGACTCTTGTTTATAAATTTACCTCTGTACTGTTGTAACTAATTGTTTCATTTGGACTGAAGATGAACCCAGGAAGGGTTCGAAAGCTTTTTTGTAAAGTCTTAAAAATTATACACGGACTCTTAACACTGTATTATTGTGGACCCTTTAGAACAAAATAATAATAACAATAATAACAATAATAATAATAATATAATAATAATAATATAATAATGATAATAAAAAAATAATAATAATAATAACAATAATAACAAGGATTGAAGGGATAAAGCTACAGATGGGAACAACATCAAACACATAGATGAGACGGGATACAAATACCTGGGAATAATGGAGGAAGGGAGGGGGATATAAAACATCAAGAGATGAAGGACACGATCTGGAAAGAATATATGCAGAGACTCAAGGCGATACTCAAGTCAAAAAACTCAACGCCGGAAATGTAATAAAAAGCCATAAACACATGGGCAGTGCTAGTAATCAGATACAGCGCAGGAATAGTGGAATGGACGAAGACAGAACTCCGCAGCACTAGATCAGAAAACCAAAAACATATGACAATACACAAAGCACTACACCCAAGAGCAAATACGGACAGACTATACATAACACTAAAGGAAGGAGGGAGGGGACTACTAAGCATAGAGGACTGCGTCAACATCGAGAACAGAGCACTGGGGCAATATATGAAGACCAGTGAAGACGAGTGGCTCAAGAGCACATGGGAAGAAGGACTGATAAAAGTAGACGAAGACCCAGAAATATACAGAGACAGGAGAAAGACAAGCAGTACAGAGGAATGGCATAACAAACCAATGCACGACAATACATGAGACCGACTAAAGAACTAGCCAGCGATGACAATTGGCAATGGCTACTGAGGTGAGAGCTCAAGAAGGAAACTGAAGGGATGATAACAGCGGCATAAGATCAGGCCCTAAGGAACCAGAATATGTTCAAAGAACGATAGATGGAAATAACATCTCTCCCATATGTAGGAAGTGCAATACGAAAAATGAAACCATACCACATAGCAAGTGAATGTCCGGCACTTGCACAGAACCAGTACAAAAAGAGGCATGATTCAGTAGCAAAAGCCCTCCACTGGAGCCTGTGCAAGAAAAAACACCAGCTACCTGAATGAGTGATAGAAAACGATCAGGCAAAGATCCTCTGGGACTATGGTATCAGAACGGATGGGTGATACGTGCAAATAGACCAGACGTGATGTTGATTGACAAAGTCAAGAAGAAAGTATCACTCATTGATGTTGCAATACCATGGGGTACACCAGAGTTTAGAAGAGAAAAGCAAGGGAAAAAATGGGTAAGTATCAAGACTGAAATAGAAATAAGAATAAGAATAATGGGAAATGCCAGTGGAAATTGTACACATAATCATAGGAACAATAGCACGATCCCAAGATCCCTGAAAAGGAATCTGGAAAACTAGAGGCTGAAGTAGCTCCAGGACTCATCCAGAAGAGTGTGATCCTAGAAACGGCGCACATAGTAAGAAAAGTGATGGACTCCTAAGGAGGCAAGGATGCAACCCGGAACCCCACACTATAAATACCACCCAGTCGAATTAGAGGACCGTGATAGAGCAAAAAAAAAAAAAAAAAAAGAAAAATAAAAAAAATAAATAATAATAATAATAATAATAATAATAATAATAATAATAATAATAATAATAATAATAATAATATACGTTAAAGATGATGGCAGCATCAGTGGAATTGATTTTATATATGGTCTTTTCAATTCTTCTTATTATTCTCTTCTCATCAGGGTGTATTTGCTAATAGCTGGCCGATGTTCATATCTCGGTGAAAGAAATGTTTCTAAAAATAATAATTATTGATATGATAACAAAAGTGGTTAACAAATCTTAGTCTCTAAGGCGTGAACGGAATTCCAACGTTTTCCAACCGCATCATCGGTTCATTTTCAAGGAAAGGTGAGCTTGAACTGATTGGAATGGGGTCGTTCGGCGGTATTTATTGTGTCCCAGGTGCTCTGTCTGATGGGCACTGCATTTTCATTGGCTGAACAGAGGATTAAGTCCCCTGAGTCAAGCCGTCTTGCAGAGGTGGAAGCTCGCTGCTCTTCTCGTGCGGACGCTGGAGACTGGAGCGTAGTATTGGGAAGGTCATTGCCGATAGACGGGGGCACCGATTGGCCGTTCCCCGATCGCTCGGTATGGTTGGTGCTGGCGGGCGGCGCCCTTCGTGCCACCGTCGGAGGAGTGAAGTCTCTTGGGTGGTGTTGAGGCTGGTCTCTCCTTCCCGATGTGAGGGCCTCCAAGAGGCGGAGGCGACGGTGGTCTGCTGCCTTATCGATAATTCTGATATTAGGAATAATGTCATTTCCTAGTTATCCTGGTATTGTGGACGTTTTTTCTTTTTGGCCATGATTATGGATGGCGTGGCAGGATATCCTCTTCGAAAATCGCATAGTCGTCATACAATGTAAGCGCCGGGGCATTCCCGGACGGGCATTTGTACTGGTAGACAACGTTAGTTTTCTTGAGAGGATCCTGCAACACGGGGGGCTGGATTGTTTTCATAATCAGGCCACTGGTCTTCTTGCTCTTGTAGTTATAAATTATTAGTTTCACTTTTTTCGCAGGGTCCGTGGGGGAGACGTTTCCTTTTAGGGGTGATCCGTTTCTATGAATGGTAATGAAGGGGCTCGCTCGTCCTCTTTGTATTTCTTTATGAAATACCTCCCTTGTAAAAGAGAAGTGACAATCCTTCCCCAACAAGGGGCTGGCGGGGGACGAGGGCCTCCTGCTGATACCACTTTTATCGATTTTGTTTCTGCGAATGCATTTAGTGATCCCCTCCGGTTGGAATAACCCGTTGTTAATTAAAACTTGGGCAACACGTTCTAATTCAACCGTGTGCGTGTCCTTCCACGAAGAGCAGTGTGAGAGAGCTCTCCTGATGAAGGCGCTGATCGCAGTGCGCTTGTATCTCTCTGGACACTCGCTCTTGCCGTTCAGGCACATGCCCAAGGTTTCGTGTGTTTCGTATACACTGTGTTACGAACGCTCCCTTGTTGCCCGACGAGGACGTCAAGGAAGGGGAGGCGACGGTCCACGGCAATGTTCGATGGTGAAGTTGAGTCTGCTGTTGGTCGTGGAAGGCTTGTCGCAGGCGCTCTATTTCTTCCACCGTGCTGGCGCTGATGAAAGTGTCGTCAATCTACCGGACGTACATAGACGGCTCTCGATGTTGGCGAATACCCGACGTTCCACAGCACCCATGTAGAAGTTCGCGAAAAGTACTCCGAGGGGAGAACCCATCGCTACACCGTCTTTCTGTGTGTACATATGTCCTCTGTGGTGGAGAAAGGGGCCTTTTTTTGTACAAATTCAAGGAGTTTTCGAGGGCATGCTCAGGGATGTTTAATGGGGGCGTGGAGTCGTCTCTATATACACGATCCAGGATTATCTGAATTGTTTCATCCACGGGGACGTTCGTGAAGAGGGACTCCACGTCCAACGATGCAATAACTCCTCCGGGGGTGTCGTTTTCAGTGCTTCTAAAAACTCGGCAGATGACTTCAAACTGTGGTCATCTGGAACATAAGGAGTCAAAATAGTATTCAATTTCTTCGCAAGCTGGTAGTAGGAGCGGGAATTTGGCTAATAATGGGGCGTAACGGGTTCCCTGATTTATGGGTTTTAACGTTCCCGTATATGTAGCCAAGGTCGTAGTACCCCTACGATCGGCAGCAAGTGAAGGGCATTGGAAGCTGCATTGACAGTCTCAATAATCCTGTTAGCCTCAATAATCCTGTTAGCCCGGGTCTTCCTGTGCAGATGGGTCATGTAGCCGTAGAGTAGTATATGAAGGCAGGAGACCCTCTCTCAAACATGTTTTGTTAAAGATGGATGGTCAGCATCATCTTTAACAAAACAAAATTCCAGAGTGTAAGAATTAATTAATTTTTTTTTTTTTCCTATTTGTTATGATGTTCCAATAATGTTTTAGTTCTAATGTCATTTTGTCGTTGTCATCCCCATTCGCCATCTTTCTTTTCGTAAGCCGCTGCCTTAGTTCACGGCTGAGACTCGCACAGGGTGGAGGTGAGGGTGGTTTTGTACCTTTGTTTTACTTTATTTCAAAAAATATAGTGTTTTGAAGCCATTTATATTATTGTACAATGTTAATCTGTTATAGCCAGTCATTGAGAATTAGTGCTGTGTTAAATGTATGTAAATATTTTTTTTGTTTATATATGGCTTTTGTTTCTGTTTTCAGCTTCTGGAGTAGAGGTCCTCTCCAACCTTTACCCACGAAGGATTTAATTTGAAGTCATATGAAAGTCAATTGTTCATCTGTTAATGTTCATTTTCAAAATGCTTTAAGAGTGTTAAACGGTGAACTGTGAGTTTTTTTTTAAAATAAATAAAATAAATATTGTTATGGCTTTTTATACAGTTTCTGATTGCACCTCGACTTAGGACCATCCATATGTCATGCTTAGCATGGTTTTATTAAATAAAAGTGTTTGAAAAATATTACATTGGTGTCAGGTGTGGGGTCCTAAGTCTTATGGGTGCTTTCATTACTGTGCCATTGAGGTCGGGTGGGAGACTGCCTATATTGTTGCGTGAAGTGTTGTGTATGGTCGTTATACCAAGCACCATTGTTACTTTTCCTGGTTTAAGGTACAAGGTTAGGTTCGTGTATATTGTATAATGACCCTTCTATAATTGCCTGCCTTTAATCAGGGCTCAACTGTATTGAGCTAAAGTCCACTTGTTACGTTGCGGTCATTTTTTTTTCGTGAACTCATTTTGATTTATGAATTAGTGTTTATTCACCATGTCTGATTTTAACTAAAACTACGAGAACTGGCTAGTGATCTTGGTTTGGGTGGGGATGATGCTGTAAAATTTATCGTTCATCAACAAAAATATTGAGAGAGAGGAGCGAGCACAAGCAAGGGAAGAGCGATCACAAGAACGAGAGTTAGAATTAAAAAAATTAGAAGAGAGAAGTAAAGATCGGCAGCATGAAATAGACATGCTTTCAAAGAGGGCTGCGACTCCCACTAATGTCTCTAGCCCTTGTTCCAGACATTCGTCAGATGAAATAAAATTGCTTAGTTTTTAAGGAAGGTGATGATTTTTAGTGTTTTTCTTTTCATATTTTGAGAGGAATTTGTGAAGCAAATGGGTTTGGAATCGGAATTTAGAGACTGACGGTGTAATTAGACTTTTACCGTTGTTACAGGGTAAGCTAAGGGAGATTTATGTAACGCTGCCTTCTGAAGCCACTAGTACTTATTCCGATTTGAAGAAAGAGTTGTCGAATGCTTATTATATGAACTCTGATTATTATAGAACTGAATTCGTTAGCGTGCTTCGGTATTCCCCCCCTATCAGACATTTCGACAGTTTGGCTTTACTTTACGTAGGCTTTTGAATCATTGGTTGGAAACATCAAAGGTAAATAATAGTTATGAATCTTTATTGGACTTTATTTTGTGTGACCAGTTATTAGCTTCAGTAACTCCCGAGTTACGCAGTACCTTAAAGACAGAAAGTGGCGTACTTTTGATGAATTGATTAATGAGGCAGATACTTATGCGGCTGCTCATAATTTGTATAACAAATTGTCTAAAAGTAGTTCGAGGAAGTCATTGGTCAATAACACTAATTCATTAAAGAGTTCCGATCATTCAGTCTTACAGCCGAATAGTTATCGAAGGTTAAAATGGGGAAAAAAAATAATTTGTCATGGTTGTGGTTTAGAAGGTCATATACGACCATCAGTGTCCTCAGAATAAATCATTGTCAAGGAAAGAGAATCCTATGATTCATAATGTTTTAACTGATAGTAATCCTGGGTGTAATGACTCTGAAGTTGGTAATGCCGTTCCTCATAAAATAATTTTATGTTTGACTCTACTGTATGTGGCTCTCTGAAATTTGAAAATTGTAAGGTAAATGGAGCTAATATCTCGGACCCATGGTACGAGATACGGGATGTACTTGTATAGTTGTGTCTGATAAGCTATTACCGCCCATACCTTTTGATGAACACACTAAATTTGCATCTGTTAGTGATTCATTTGGGTTTAGAACTGATAAATTTCCTGTGGTTAAGTGTCATATTGATTGTGCTTATTTTACAGGTTGGACTGAAGTGGTAAAGGCTCCCATTAAGTTTTGTGGTGTGCTTATTGGACAAGTAGATGATAAGGATACATCTACCTGCCAATCTGTTATGACCAGAGGTCAAGTAAAAGCTGGTAATGCTCTTCAGCTCCCTTATTACAAAGAAATTGAAGGTTCTTGGTGACTTAAATGTGAGTGCGTCAGTTTTTAAGCAAGCACAAATGAATTGCCCTACTTTGAAGAGCATTCGTGAGAAGCTTGATAAACAAACTACTGAAATATCTAAGGGAAATGTTTTCCAGTACTTTATTGACAACGGTTTTCTTTACAGAAAGTGTATAGAGAGTAAAAATAGCGTGATGTTAGGAGTGAAAAGTTCTGGTGGTACCACAAAAGTTCAGGGAATTAATTATGGAAATTGCCCACGATTCATTGGTTGTTGTGGGACATTTTAGTAATTGTAAAACTAAACAAAAAGTGTTTGCACTGTACTTTTGGCCAGGTGCCACAGCTTGATATACTGCGTTATTGTAGATCATGTGATATCTGTCAGAGGACTACTTCCCAAGGTCGTGTCAAGAATTGGCAAGGAAGGCCCCAACCCCTCAAACAATGCCTATAATAACCGAACCATTTGCAAAGGTTGCAGTTGATATAGTTGGGCCTTTGTCACCCCCTTCTGAGGACGGTCATAGGTTTATTTTGACATTAGTTGATTGTGCTAACACGTTACCCTGAGGCTATTCCTCTAAAAAAAAAATAGATTCTATTTCCTTGTGGGCTTGGAAGCCCTTTTAACTATTTTTACACGTGTAATGTTATCCCTAAGGAGGTTTCTTGTCAGATAGGGGACGTTCAATTTTGTTTCTTTCTTCAGTTGATGGAAGAAGTACATCAATTACTTAATATAAAACTAATTTTTACATCACCATACCATCCACAGGCTAATGGGTATTGTGAGCGTTTTAATGGTGTCTTGAAAAGTATAATTAAGAAAATTTGTTCAGATTATCCTCGCTGTTGGCACAGGTACCTCCCTTGTGCTTTATTTGCCGTTAGAGAGATCCCTAACAATACTTTAGGATTTTCTCCATTCGAATTGATTTATGGACGAAATGTGAGAGGTCCTTTATCCATATTGAAAGAGTTGTTTACTAATCAGGACCTTAATGAAGAGATTTAGGAATTCTTATGAGTATGTGTTGGATCTGCGCAAATAGGTTAGAAGAAACAGCCCAGATTGCTTTCCAGAATGCCGAGGTTAATTTTAGCAAGTACAAAACTTATTATGATCTGAAAACATCTGATAGAAAATTTGTGATAGGTGATGAAGTTCTGCTACTTTTTTACCTTCTGACACTAATAAACTCTTAACTCAGCGGAAGGGTCCATTTAAGGTAATTGGTAAGAAAGGTCCTGTTGATTACATTATAGAGGTATGGAATAAACATAAACTTTTCCATGTGAATATGTTGAAAAAGTATTACCGCAGGGCTACTATTAATAATTTGCAAGTGTTTGATGAGGTTTCCTCCTTTTGAACAGAATGTTTTAATGGAACCTTTGGATTTGGTGCAGGCTGCTGTAGTTGCTCAATGTGCAGATTCTCCTTTGCCAGTGTTAGATGCAGAGTCGAAGACTGAGCCAGATGTGAATCCCTCCTTAACTACAGAACAAAAGGCAGAGTTATCCACATTGTTAGACAGCTATAAGGATGTTCTTAGTGATATACCTGGTTGTGTTAAAAACTTTAGCCATTCAATACAGTTAACTACCGCATAGCCTGTCAAGAGAAAGTTTACTCCATTCCTTATCACTTAAGAGAGGTATTTAACAGTGAAGTTGACAAATTGTTAGAGCTTGATATAATTGAAGCATCGGTATCTAACTATTGCTCACCTGTCGTGCTAGTAAAAAAATCTGATGCCAGTTATCGGATGTGTATTGAATTTTAGGCAGTTGAATGCTGCAACAGTGTTTGATTGTGAACCTATTCCTACTATCGATGAAAATTTAGACAAATTTTCAAATTGCAAATATTTATCTGAAATTGATCTGGCAAAAGCTTATTACCAGGTTCCAATGGAAGATTCTTGCCGAAATATACTGCATTCAGTACTAATAGGGTGGTTATTTCAATTCAAAAGAATGCCATTTGGATTAAGTACTGCCTGCAGTACATAAACCACCGTCTGATGCGCCAAGTGTTGAAAAATTTAGATCAAGTTAGTTTTTGTATTTTTTGATAACATTTTTGTTCACTCTAGCTCATGGCTTGAACACTTGGTGGCCGTCGAGAAAGTGTTTTGCTAGACTTCGCAGTTGGAATTTAACTTGTGGTCCATTTAAGTGTCGTTTTGGTTACGAGGTAATTCACTATTTGGGCTACCAGATTGGTAGGAATTCTCTGCAGCCATTACCAGATAAGGTACAGGCCAATTGTGGATATGCCTTTTCCAAGTAAGAAACGGCAATTACGATCATTTTTAGGGTCTGTTTCCTTCTATAGGAGATTTATTCCACAATTTAGGAAGTATTTCTGCCCCTCTGTCTGATTGTTTAAAGAAAAATCAACCTGATATAATCAGCTGGAATTCTAAGGCGAGAGAGGCATTTGAAATGTTAAAGGAGAAGTTAACTCTTGCGCCTATTTTGCGGTTGCCAGACCTTAGTAAGCCATTTTGGTCTGAGAACAGATGCAAGTGATCAGGGAATAGGAGGTACACTATTACAATACGATTCTGAAGGTATGCCATTTCCTATTGCTTATGCCAGTCGCAAGTTGCAGCCATCCGAAGTTAAGTACTCAGTCATTGAAAAAGAAACCTTAGCAATTGTTTGGGCTGTGGGAAAGTTCCAACAGTACTTGTATGGAAGATCGTTCTTTCTAGAGACGGACCACCGCCGTCCTTTGACTTACCTGAGAACTATCAAAGCTCATAATGCAAGACTGATGCGCTGGAGTCTCCTTCTTCAGGAGTACCAGTTTCAAATATCTTATATCAAAGGATCTGCCAACGTTCTAGCTGATGCATTGTCCCGCAATCCTACATAGGTTCTATAATTTTCTTTGAAAATTATCTTGGGGCGGAAGAATGTAAGAATTAATTTTTTTTTTCCTATTTGTTATGATGTTCCAATAATGTTTTAGTTCTAATGTCATTTTGTCGTCGTCATCCCCATTCGCCATCTTTCTTTTCGTAGCCGCTGCCTTAGTTCACGGCTGAGACTCGCACAGGGTGGAGGTGAGGGTGGTTTTTGTATTTGTTTACTTTATTTCAAAAATATAGTGTTTTGAAGCCATTTATATTATTGTACAATGTTAATCTGTTATAGCCAGTCATTGAGAATTAGTGCTGTGTTAAATGTATGTAATATTTTTGTTTATATATGGCTTTTGTTTCTGTTTTCAGCTTCTGGAGTAGAGGTCCTCTCCAACCTTTACCCACGAAGGATTTAATTTGAAGTCATATGAAAGTCAATTGTTCATCTGTTAATGTTCATTTTCAAAATGCTTTAAGAGTGTTAAACGGTGAACTGTGAGTTTTTTTTTTAAATAAATATTGTTATGGCTTTTTATACAGTTTCTGATTGCACCTCGACTTGGGACCATCCCATATGTCATGCTTAGCATGGTTTATTAAATAAAAGTGTTTGAAAACATTACACAGAGAATCACCAAGAACCCGGTAGATGACATTAAACGTGAGGCTAACAGGATTATTGAGACTGTCAATGCAGCTTCCAACCTGCCCTTCACTTGCTGCCGATCGTAGGGGACTACGACCTTGGCTACATATACGGTAACGTTAAAAACCCATACAAACCAGGGAAACCCGTTACGCCCCATTATTAGCCAAATTCCCGCTCCTACATACCAGCTTGGCGAAGAAATTGAATACTATTTTGACTCCTTATGTTCCAGATGACCACAGTTTGAAGTCATCTGCCGAGTTTTTAGAAGCACTGAAACGACACCCCCCGGAGGAGTTATTGCATCGATGGACGTGGGAGTCCTCTTCACGAACGTCCCCGTGGATGAATTCAATTCAGATAATCCTGGATCGTGTATATAGAGACGACTCCACGCCCCCATTAAACATCCCTGAGCATGCCCTCCGAAAACTCCTTGAAATTTGTACACAAAAAAAAGGCCCCTTTCTCCACCCACAGAGGACATATGTACACACAGAAAGACGGTTTTGTAGCGATGGGTTCTCCCCTCGGAATACTTTTCGCGAACTTCTACATGGGTGCTGTGGAACGTCGGGTATTCGCCAACATCGAGAAGCCGTCTATGTACGTCCGGTATATTGACGACACTTTTCATCAGCGCCAGCACGGTGGAAGAAATAGAGCGCCTGCGACAAGCCTTCCACGACCACAGCAGACTCAACTTCACCATCGAACATTGCCGTGTCCGTCGCCTCCCCTTCCTTGACGTCCTCGTCGGGCAAACAAGAGGAGCGCTTCGTAACACAGGTGTATACGAAACCCACGAACCTGGGCATGTGCCTGAACGGCGAGAGCGAGTGTCCAGAGAGATACAAGCGCACTGCGATCAGCGCCTTCATCAGGAGTGAGCTCTCTCACACTGCTCTTCGTGGAAGGACACGCACACTGAATTAGAACGTGTTGCCCAAGTTTAAATTACAACGGGTATTCCAACTGGGACATCACTAAATGCATTCGCAGAAACATTGATAAGTGGTATCAGCAGGAGCCTCGTCCCGCCGCCCTTGAAGATGTCACTCTCTTTTACAAGGGAGTATTTCATAAGAAATACAAAGACGACGAGCGAGCCCTTCGTACCATCATAGAAAGGAACGTCTCCCCCACGGACCCTGCGAAAAAAGTGAAACTAATAATTTACTACAAGAGCAAGAAGACCAGTGGCCTGATTATGAAAAACAATCCAGCCCCCGTGTTTGCAGGATCCTCTCAAGAAAACTAACGTTGTCTACCAGTACAAATGCCCTGTCCGGGAATGCCCCCCCGGCGCTACATTGGTATGACGACTATGCGATTTTTCGAAGAGGATATCCTGCCACGCTCAGGAAGGCGCCATCCCATTAATCATGCCAAAAAAAACGTCCCAACAAATCACCAGGATAACTAGGAATGACCATTATTCCTAATATCAGAATTATCGATAAGGCAGCAGACCACCGTCGCCTCCGCCTCTTGGAGGCCCTACACATCGGGAAGGAGAGACCAGCCTCAACACCACCCCAAGAGACTTCACTCCTCCCGACGGTGGCACGAAGGGCGCCGCCCGCCAGCACCATAGAGCCGATCGAACGGGCCAATCAGGTGCCCCCGTCTATCGGCAATGACCTTCCCAATACTACGCTCCAGTCTCCAGCGTCCGCACGAGAAGAGCAGTGCGAGCTTCCACCATCTGCAAGACGGCTTGACTCAGGGACTTAATCCTCTGTTCAGTGCCATGCCAATGAAAATGCAGCGCCCATCAGACAGAGCACCTGGGACACAATAAATACCGCCGAACGACCCCATTCCCTCCAGTTGCTGCTCGGCATCCGTGGTAGCAACATCTCGGCTCACACCGCTCCTAGACTCCACCCACTTCCAGCGACAGCTCCGCCCAGACTCCTCCCACCGGCAGCCACCGAACCAATCAGAAGCCAGCAGGAAAACCTTCAAGCTTCTTTGTAGGATTTCTAGCTTGTGCTTCTCGGCCACCAGCCAATCAGCTTGCTGCAGACTTTCCCTGCATTTTAGCCCTGCCGACTTTATAGTTGGCGCGCTTAGCAAGGGAGAATAAGAATTGAGAGAGCTCTCTCACTCTTATAAGCAATTTGAAGACTTAAAATCACTCCTCCTTTTCTCAAAAATAACTTTCTCTTATTAACACCGTCTCTCTTGTGAAACATTTGGTAGCCCTTGAGGTCTAAAAACTCCAACAGAAGCAAGACCAAAGAGACAAATCTTCCTACTGTCGCAATACTATATTGCAAGTAGCACAGGAAACCATAGGCTGGCGCCTTCCATAAGCCAGAGATTCCAAGATAACTTAAACAAACATCCAAGCCCTTCAGGCGACATAAACACAACCAATCACTTATTCACTCACCCCTCATAATATCACTCCATAGACATGGAACCTTCAACCTCTATCATATCACAAGATCACATCATCCATGACGACTCCTCAGCCCCCATCACATCCATGACACCGACTAGAAGACGAAATAGATCAGGTACCAACTCCCCCTCAGACGAACACGTGACACAAAGACCACGGATTTCCTCTCCCCCTGATAACTCTCCTGCACACTCAAAAGAACATCCCAACACCAACAGCTCCTCTCCCAGACTTGGCTCTGACACGGAAGACGACCTTTCACAGGACAATGATGGCTTTACACTTGTACGCAGTAAGAAAAACATGAAGAAATCAACACAAAACACGCGGACACTTTTAACTTGCAATCAGACACCCGAATTCCCACGACTGAGATTCAAACCAATACAAAAACCTGGAGAAACAGCTTACACCACAATAAAAGCCATTGAAGACAGACACAAGGACATCGTTTTCCAGGCACGACCAACCCGAACAGGACAATTCATTCTGATACCTAAAGACAAACATGCCGAAGAAGTACTCAAGAAGGACGGACATTGCAAAGCACTGGACCCAAACGACAGAATACAGAAAGGACTCATATGCAGATACCCAGTAAACCTCCCAATCGACCCCATAAAAGACCTCTCCTTTGTGTTAGACGCCACCCGGTGCACAAACAAAGCAGGCAGAAACCAACAAGAAAGGTTCTTGTAACCTTCCAAGGGGAAAGGCCTGCCGAAGTAAACATACCAATATGGGGAAAATTCCCCACTGAAGAGTTCACCCTGAACCACTAAGGTGCTTTAGGTGTCAAAGATTTGGACACCACCAACGAGAATGTGGCTACAAACACATTTGTGGGATTTGTAGTGGCAAACACCCAACACAAGAGTGCTTAGATCGTTACAAAAGGAAAGAGAGGACGACAGCAAAATGCCCGAATTGTAAAGGGCAGCATCACGCCTGGCATAAAGGCTGTCCGGAAAGACTAAAGAGGATTTGGCGAATGAAAGGCCAGAACCCCCAGACCACCACCAGAACGTTGCAGCAGCAACACAAACCTCCCCCACAACACACATCATACCCTCAACACCTACCACAACAAAACCCACCTACACAACAACAACACCCACAACAAAACATCACATCCTCAGCGACCAACGGAATACAACCCACCTCCACTACAGCAACAACAACCACAGCAACACAGACACCAAGAACCCAGATATAGGCAGCAGAAACCCCCCACCAATCAAAGACGCAATCCACCTACACAAAAACCACAACAAGACCAACAACGGAACACATTCCACAGAGACCCCAGACAGACACAAAACCAAGACACAAACAACACGCCCACACCTGCCTCAAACCCCATGTCCTTCTACTCCACATCAACTCGGAAAACACCCCTACTTCCCACCCAACCCAATACATGAACACACCCCCCACCCCCAACTCCACCCGTGACGGTAGTACCAGTGCCGAAAGTCAGCACAACACCGTAGAGCAGTCACCAGAGAAACCCACCTACCGCCTCAGTAAAGACGACTTTAGGAGGGAAATAGAGAAAATTGTGAGGGCAATTTTTCAACAATTGTTTCCAAACCTAAACCTAACAGCTGACCTCAGGAAAACGATTGTAGCACTGACACCTTATTAAGATGGAAGGAAACAATCAACACCAAACACGCCCCCAGAACACTGAAGACATTTCATCATACACCAGTCTAAAAAATATTACAATGAACATAAACAGTGCCAACACAAAATATGCCATACTACAATCAAGAGTACTCTCAGAAAGACACGACGTCATCCTGCTGCAGGAAACACTAATTAGGGAAAACAACAACTTCACATTCAAAGGATACACAGTTTATAAAACTCCACATACAGATTCAAATAGAGGGCTGATCACCCTAATAAAAACAACCAACTTCCCTCGGAAAAAAATAAGAAACATAAACTGTGGTGATGGGATTGAGACACTAAGTGTCCTCATAAGACTAGCGAACACGTCACTCACCTACACAATATCTACAAAGGGCATGAAAAAATCTTTTGAAGGAGAGAACCTCTTCAGTGCAGCCTCCAGAGAAACACCATTCTTTGCAGGAGACTTCAATGCACACCACCCATGCTTACAGTCGAGACAGCACACAAATGCAACAGGCAGACACATACACATCCTAATGGAAGAATTTTCCGGACGTTGCACTAATAAATGACACAAATGAAGCAACACACTACGAGGTGGCAGGCTAGACCTAAGCTTCATAACTGGAAACCTGAAAGAAGACTGCACATGGAGAGTGCACCCAACTCTAACCAGTGACCATTGCAACTGAAACAAAACTAAAGATAATGAAAATTCCCCCATTCCACCGCCCCCTCCGGCAGGATGGAGACTGGACCTAGCAAAACTGGCCAACATTTCAAAACCACATAAACACATGGGCAACACAGTACATTCAAAATCCAGCCCTCAACATATGCACGCTCCAACAGGACTTTGTAGAGAGCCTGCACAACGCAGCAAACATTTCCATGCCAAAGAAAGCCTTTAGAACAAATGCAACCCCACACAAGGACAGTTGGTACTACAACTCTAGAATCAAAGAAATGAACTCAAGAGTAAACAGAATAAGGAAAATATTCAGAAGGAACCCCACCGACGAGTTGCACACGATCCTAAGAGAAGTCGTAAACCACGCAGCCCAAAACTGCTAAGGAGGTTAAGCAGGAACCTGGCTAAAATGGTGCTCAGAAACCACTCGAATGACGCCCCCATTGCAAAGATGTTCAAGTGGTTCAACAAGGTATCAGGAAAGACCAGGCCAACACAGGCACACCATCCCAACCCTCTAGCTGAAGCAAACAGACTAGCACAACACTTTGCAGACAGAACCAAATCAATTCACCTACACCAGTCACAGAGAAAGACAAGTGGCACTCAATCCTGGAAGATGGAGAATCATCAATACAGCCTGCAGCAATTCTGATGACACGGACACACCATTCACAATGAAAGAACTTGACAAAGCCCTACCAAAAGGGAACAGACACAGCACCAGGAGCAGACATGATTACATATAGCATGTTAAAAAACATGGGAAACGCAGCAAAGACAGTGCATCTCCACATAATAAACAGAACGTACACAGAGCAGATCAGACCCACACAATGGAACCAACAAAACACACAACCAATTCCCCCCCAAAAACCAAAGGAAGCCCAACGCCTACAGACCCATTTCTCTCATCAGCTGCACAGAAAAAGACGGCAGAGAGAGAGTGGTGTTAAACAGACTGCTGTGGAAAAACAGGGCCCTTACACCACCGCTTATATGCCTACAAAGAGGGGGGATAGGCACACAGGAATGCTAGCAGATGTGATGGCCACAATAAATAACAAGAAAGCAATCGTAGTATTCTCGACCTAGAAAAAGCCTACGAACTTGCAAGTGCAGCTGCTATCCTGGCAGCCTTAGCCAACAAGACGGTTAAAGGCAACCTTCTAGCATGGACCAAAAGATACATGCAAAACAGACAAGCCAGAGTTACCTTTCAAGGAGCAACCTCCGAATTCCTCAGTCTGGAAAATGGAACACTCAAGGAGGAATACTCAGACCCTTCCTCTCAATATACTAATGGAGAAATTAGCCAACAGCAACTCCCAAAATGGAGTTTGAAATTTTGTTTCATATATGCAGATGATGTGTGCTTGGTCAGTACAGACAGGCATAGAGCCACCAACACATGCAAATCGCGATAACACAGATTGAAAACAAATGCACAGTCCTAGGACTAAAAATAAACACGGCAAAAAAAAACCAAGGCAATGGCAATCAAATACACAAACAGACCTGAACCCAATACAACTCATGGGAGAACCATCGAATGGGTAGACAACTTCATGTACCTAGGAGTCAACATCAACATACAGCTCTCACCACACAAAGAAATAGAAAACACTTAAACAAAAGATCAAATGCAGACAAAACAAAACGCCATGAAAGAATCACCTCGCTAAGGCAGGGAAGCCGTATACCATGCCCTCAGAATTTTCTACATACAGACAATAAGATCAACAGTAGAGTATGCCGCACCAGTTCCTCACTAATCTCACAAGCACTGAACAAAAAAGTTTTGAGGTAATCCAAAACAATGCCTTAAGACTCATTACAGGAGCACCCATGTGGACCAACCTATTGCATCCTGAGACATGAAACAAAACTACAATCTCTGACTATAGGATAGATCGAGAAACACATCCATCCTGCTAAAAAAACCTTAAAAAAATGACAGAGACTGTCCACTCGCAAAAAGGAGATCAGGAAATGCATTAATCTCCATGAAGAGCTAGACCCTCCCAAACATATGAATGGAGACCTTCTAGATACCACTGAGAAGAGTAGGCATGCAAAATCATTGCTGCAGCCATCAGGGAAGACACCCCCACTTCAGTGAATACACAGAATCAGCACCCTGGGAACCAGAACCTTTTAACACAAACTACACAATTCTTCCAGCAAGCAAGGAAGCATGCACCACCCCAACAGTTAAAGCAAGCAGCACAAGAAGCAATACAGTTGACAACCGCCACAAACTATACTTTACAGATGGATCAGTAGACCTCAGCGTCCCAGCGGCAGCAGCAGGGGTCTACTCAACAACACTCAAAGGAAGCTGGAGGCTCTCCGACAATGCCTCCACACTACAGACAGAGCTGATAGCTATCGCCAAAGCACTAGAAGACTCCCAACACAGACTGGGCAACATACAATACACACCGACTCGAAAGGGGAGCAATACAAGCCATCACAAAAGGCAAAGCAAAGGAAAATATCAAACTCCTAACGAGCATATGGGCCCATGGGCATGGCAAAACTCCATCAAAGCAGAAACAGACAAATAACTCTCAACTGGATCCCGAGCCATGTTGGAATACAAGGAAATAAGGAAGCTGATTCCCTGGCAAAAAAGCGGGCTACACATAAACAATGTCAAACATCAAAATAAACCTCTCACTAACCCAACTAAAAAGCATAGCAGCAGCATACTGCCAAACACAGGAGGAAAGCAAAATTAGGAGAGCCATCTTCGGAGGCTCCAAGACTGCAAAATGGTATGCAGACACACACAACTTCAACCACACAGCATACCGAAGAAACATGACACGAGCACTAGCGGTAATAATACACCGTCTAAGGTTTGGATACCAATGCACATGGCAAAAAATAGAAAACAACCCTAAACCATGTAAATACTGCGAAACAAATACAGAAGAACTACTGGAACACATATATTACCACTGCCCAGAAACACAACAACTAAGACAAAGTCATGAAAGGAGATCAACAATCAGTCACTCAAATAACAAGACACATCCTAAACAAACACCCAACAGCTTACAGGCTTACCTATGCTCCTACCCACCACCAAGGTAGGTGCAAAACACTCCTAAATAGCGGAATCTCGGGGACATCAGTCAAGACCCCTCACACCCCCTGCCATCCCTATCCACTCACATACAAACCACAAAACACAGAATAACAAACAATCACCCAGTGCATGACTGACACAAAGACAGCCAACATCAACCTACATCACCCAACATCCAAAAGCAAACCCCGACTCTGACCCTTCACACTACTCACCTCAGCACAGCATTCCTTCAGCCTCGCTCAACAACACACACTACTCACTCGGAATGGACGGAATGGACGGAATAAGGAAATGTTTTTGTGGACCTCACAAGCTAACTGACTAGCAATCTTTTCTCAGACTCATACCTTTCCTTCTTCTCATCTGTTGGCCTCTCTGACTTGCCAACACTGCACTACTATAGCACTTTTCCTACCACTGAAGGGCACCTTAGGGTTTAAAACAAAAGGTTGGACAACCTTACCCATCAAAAGTTTCTTTCAATATAAAAAAAACACATTCATCAACTCACACATTATCACCCCAAATAAAGAACCATATACCTAACCATTACCACCTTCTCACGATCCTGAGTTACAGGCTGCTCTGTGAGCAAGAGCCCGTGCTGACACAAGGTCAGCTAAATAAAAAAACAACAACAACAACAAACCCATTCCAATCAGTTCAAGCTCACCTTTCCTTGAAAATGAAACCGATGATACGGTTGAAAAACTTGGAATTCCGTTACGCCCTTAGACTAAGATTTGTAACCCATTTTTTGTTAAACTTTTGTTATCATATCAATAAATTATTATTTTTAGAAAACATTTCTTTCACCGAGATATGAACATCGGCAGCTATTAGCAAATATCAGCCCTGATGAGAAGAGAATAATAAGAAGAATTGAAAAGACCATATATAAAATCAATTCCACTGATGCTGCCATCATCTTTAACAAAAACATGTTTGTTTAGAGAGGGTCTCCTGCCTTCAAATAATAATAATAATAATAATACTGTTAAAGAGAATAAAATATCACCTTTAGCACTTTTATAATTATCTGGAAGTTCCCAATGGGAATATTGGCCAGTTACTCAGAAACATCGCTGAGCCTGAAAAGTGGAATGTAAGAAAAATAGAAAAAAAAAATATATAAATTCAACTCGCTTAATTTTGCCATTCTCTTTCACAGTATTTGCCTAAAAGTGGGTATTTAAAAAAATAAAAATAATAATAATAATAATAAGTAGAAGAAGAAGGATATGGGATATGCCAGTGGAAATTGTACCCATAATCATAGGAACACTAGGCACGAAACCACAAGGTCCCTGAGAATAAGGAATCTGGAAAAAACTAGAGGGGGAAATAGCTCCAGGACTCATCCAGAAAAGCGTGATCCTAGAAACGCGCACATAGTAAGAAAAAGTGATGGACTCCTAAGGAGGCAGGATGCAACCCGGAACCCCACATTATAAATACCATCCAGTCGAATTGGGGGACTGTGATAAAACCCCCCAAAAATAATAATAATAATAATGACAAAAGGGGTCAACACGTTTCCTTGTTGAACAGACCTCTTCCAATTCAACGACGAATCTTAAGAGTGAAAACTTTACAATTAAACCATTTTGAGACAACTGCTACACTAAAGTCTACTTAAAACCACTGGTTCATGACGGCCCAAAGTTAATCTACTTAGACATACACCTACCTCTACATAAGCTTCAGAACTTTGATTTCAAAACCACGTCTAACACAGGGGCAGAGGCGAAAGAGGAAACAAAGGAATAGCTAATAAAGTTTATACTTATCCAGAATTCGGATCAACAACGTTCTGGATTACTGGCTACTCGCTCTGGGCGTCACACCTAGAACACCGATTCTGAAGTAGGAAGTTAGCAAGCTTTGTGATGTCAAAACAGGTCGCCTATATTACATATGCCAAATCAAATCTGATTCTGTTGTGTCCAGAACACAAACACACACACAATGATATATATGTATATATATATATATATATATATATATATATATATATATATATATATATATATATATATATATAAATATATATATACATACATATATATATACTATATATACATATATATATATATATATATATATATATATATATATATATATATATATATATATATATATATATATATATATATATATATATATATATATATATACGTATATCATAATTATAAATGAATATATATATATATATATATATATATATATATATATATATATATATATATATATATATATATATATATATATATATATATAATATATATATATATATATATATATATATATATATATATATATATATATATGATAGTAGATAGATAGATAGATAGATATATAATAATATATATATATATATATATACTATATATATATATATATATATATATATATATATAATATATATATATATTACTAGGAAGGAAATGCTGGAAGGAAATTTGGGAGCTTTGAGCTTGAGAGAGAGAGAGAGAGAGAGCACCCAAATCGGTTTTTTTTTCAGTATGATCGCTGGAAATGCAACAGCATCCAAGAGTCATTATATCCAACGGGCAGAGCCAGAAGAGGTCTCGCTAGCTTCAAACACTCAGCTCCTTCATATTTCCCGTTCCTTTTTTTGTTGTTGATGTTGTTGTTGTTGTTGTTTTCTTATTCCATCGATGACGGTCATTGTCCCTTTGGGTCCTAATGGTATACGTGTTTTATATGCCGTTTTTGTGCCATGATTTTTTTAGGAGGGGGGGGGGCGGTTGGCCGATGGAACCTAGCTCATAATGGAACTGCAGGGAAATTAGGCTCTGCAATAATTACTTTTAATGCAGAAGTTATTAGGTATTTTGCCTTTTTTTATTATTGAAGCATTTAGGTAAATTTATTTAGATTTATTGTAGTAGTTAATAGTTATTTTGCCTTTTTTTTTATTACTGAAGCATTTAGGTAAAGTAAATTTATTTAATTTTATTGTAGTAGTTATTGGTTTTATTTTGCCTTTTTTTATTATTGAAGCATTTAGGTAAATTTATTTAGATTTTATTATAGTAGTTAATAGTGATTTTGCCTTTTTTAGCTTTTAATGTAGTAGTTATCAGTTAATTTACCTTTTTTGTTATTAAAGCATTTAGAATTTATTTAAATTTTAATGTCTATAGTAGTTATTAGTTATTTTGCCTTTTTTGTTATTAAAGCATTCAGGTAAATTTATTTAGATTTTAATGTCGTAGTTATTAGTTACTTTGCCTTTTCTAATAAAGCATTTAGGCGAATTTATTTAGCTATTAATGTAGTAGTTATAGTTATTTTTCCTTTTTTATTATTGAAGCATCTAAGTAAATTTATTTAGATTTTAATGTACTATTTATCAGTTAATTTGCCTTATTTTGTTATTAAATCATTTAGAATTTACTCAAATTTTAAGCATATACTAGGTCATAGTTGTTTTGCCTTTTTTTTTGTTATTAAAGCATTTAGTAAATTTATTTTAGCTTTTAATAGTAGTTATTAGTTATTTTGCCTTTTTTTTTATTAAAGCTTTAGGTGAATTTATTTAGCTTTTAATGTAGAGTTAGTTATTTTCCGTTAGGTGAACCTTCAGTTATTTGCTTTTTTTTATTAAAGCATTTAGGTAAATTTATTTAGATTTTATTGTAGCGGTTATTAGTTATTTTGCCTTTTTGTTATTGAAGCCTTTAGGTAAATTCATTTAAATTCTAATGTGGTAGTTATTAGTTATCTTGCCTTTTTTTATTAAAGCATTTAGGTAAATTTATTTAAATTTTAATGTAGTAGTTATTAGTTATTTTGCCTTTTTTATTTTTAAATCATTTAGTTGTATTTATTCAGCATTTAAGTGGTATTTATTAGTAATGTTACCCTTTTTGTTATTAAATGATTTAGGTAAATTTATGTAGCCTTTAATTTATTTAAAATTTTTAAGATTTATTACCGCTTTTTAATGCAGTAGTTATTAGTTATTTTGCCTTTTTGTTATTAAAGGATTTTATGTCTTTATTCAAATGATAATCAATAATTATCCCTCCTTTGAATATTAATTGATAAAAATAACTGAATATTAATTAATAAATGATAATCAACGATTATTTTTCCTTCTATGAATATCAAATAATCAATGATAATAAAAAATATTTCTACTTTTTTAATAATTAATAACTATTATCAATTATTTCTCCATCTTTGAATATTAATCAATGATAATTATTTCTCCTTTGAATATTTATTGATAAAATAATAATCAACAATTATTATCTTTTTTCCTTTTTTTCAATATTAAGTAATCAACGATAATCAGCAATTATTCCCCCTTCTTTGAATATTAATTAATAAAAGTATATCTTAGTTTTACCAGACCACTGACCTGATTAACAGCTCTCCTAGGGCTGGCCCGAAGGATTAGATATTTTTACGTGGCTAGGAACCAATTGTCCGAACCACATTATATCGAAAAATGAATTTCTATCACCAGAAATAAATTCCTCTGATTCCGCGTTGGCCGAGCCGGGAATCGAACTTCGGACCACCGGACTGGTAGCCGAGCGCCAAAACCACTCGTCCAACGAGGAACCGAATATTAATTAGTAAATGATAATCAATAATTATTCCTCCTCTGAATATTAATTGATAAAAATAACTTGCGCCATTATGGCGGGACTTTAACCAATTGTAGCCAA
>NC_087213.1:43235150-43272650 GCF_015104395.2 Macrobrachium nipponense
CATCGGGCGAGAGCAAGGCTGCACATTCGACCCAGTTGCTGTCAGGTGATTGTGATGTCAGAAACTGCAGTTGTATATGTCCGTTTGTGCATTAAACAGGGTGTGTTTGTGGAAAGTTCCAAAACAATTTAGCGTGTGCGTTCGTACATCCATCAGGGCACGTGAAGCGCAATAATACTGCAGTGATTGCCAGTAAGAAAAGCCCGAAGATGGTGCCAGAAGATCCATCAAGAAGGTACTTATAGTAGAAGAAAAAAGAACTTTGGAAAAAACTTTTGAATTCTTAGATACTCTAAAGGGAGCTGAAGTGCAGGGACCACACTTGATATTTTTATTGAATATATTTATCCATTCGTTTATATTTCATCCCTGATAATTGTGGTTTCTTTTACAGATTGATTCGGTTTGTCACCAAATAAAATGACTTCTCTAGTTGACAATAAATACTGATGGGTTTTTGACAAATGAGAATAGTGTGTGATATTTTTAGATCATGCGTGAGTTTGAGGAGGGGACCGAGGGGGTCTGGGTGGCTCACGCGGAACTGTCTGCTTCCATTGTCCACTCTCACAGAAACGGTTGACAGGAGTTGTAAATGGCGGGCCAAACCGTTTGAGGAACACCTAAACACACCTGCCGTTTTGAGTCCGTTAGAGGCGTTGGCTTTCTGTGGCAGGAGCTTTCAGAGATCTAAACTGAGGCGCTAAAGATCTCTGAAGGTGAGCGGCAGTAGCCAATCCCGCTTGGGTCACCATCAAACTGGGAGGTAACCAGTTATGAGGGTGTGAACAAAGAGGCAGGTAGAAGTGTACTGACTTTCTTACTTGTTTGTTGTTTGAGATTAAGCTGGCCTTGTGCCAGCACGGGCTCTTGCTCGTAGAGCAGCCCGTATGTATCTTACAGGTAAGGAAAATTCATATATACAACATGCGGGCGGAAATATAGTGTCCGACTCGCGAGTGAGTGAAAATGGGTCGGCGACAGCCGATTTCTGTTTCTTTGGAGACATATATTCATAAATATAAAAGTATACAGAGTATGATGTTGCATGATTTATACATTGGCGGAAAGCCCGTTGAACACTTTCGAATGGATGTAAGAACAACGAGACTGTAGGAACGTACAAAAAATTTGTAGATAAAGCATTGTCCTTACAAGCTCTTATATTGGGACCCCTTTTGCAAAGGAATTAACTGCAGTGGGTTTTATTTTGTGAAGATTACCCCCTTCAGGGACTTAGTTTTGCAATTCGACCGGTTGGCTGCCGAATCTTTGTTATAATGACCAGTTAGTAATAGATTCACACTTGTGAGAATTGTAAATAATTGTAATATATGGAAACTGTCTCTTTTTTTCAACTTGAATAGTTTATTTTTATAATAAAACTGTGAAGACTGTCGACCTTGTCTGTTCAACCCTACCCTGGGTAGCTGCTGCTTGGTCCTTTACGATCTTGTCATCGGCCCTCAACATCTGGGCAACGAACTTGTGATAGAATTGCAATATCCATCATCATCATGTGTTTTTTCTTCTCACTGCCAACCTTAACTCTCGCTTTCTTAGGAAACATCACTTATTACAAAGAATGTTCACAAATGCAGTGAAAATCACGTAAATACCGCAAACACAACACGGGAGATGTGTACGGAAGTCGATGACTGCCTTAACTGAACAAGTGAAGTAGGCTTAGCACGCTCCCAAGCACTCAGCCATCTAGCATTAGCATCTGTAAGTGTGCTCGTATCTCAATGCAAAATTTTCGTTGGAGGCTGGCTCATATCTTGGAATGCTCGTATGTTGGAGCACTCGTATGTCAAGGTATTACTATGTTATTTTGTAAAATTATAATCACAGCTCACACAATGCCAAAACAGATAACTAAAATCAGTAACAAATTCTGAGTATATTTGTTGTAAAATATTTACGAAAATTTATTGAGATCGAAGATGCAGTAACTTTTTTGGGTTATGCATGTCTTCCAATATTTCTTTGCACTTTTATTTGCAAGATTACAATTATAACTCTCATATTATCATAAAAGATAAGAACTAAAACCAACAACAACCCCTTGGTATATTTGTGAGCAATTATTATGGGCAGACGTCCTGCTTTTGGTAGGACAGTCTTGTTTTTGAGCACAGCAGTACTTGTTTGTCATAGTGGCCCACTCGGCCACAGTATCTGCATCTGGCCTTGTTTACACAGTTTACACATAGTATAGTATAGTATAGTATAGTATAGTATAGTATAGTATAGTATAGTATAGTATAGTATAGTATAGTATAGTATAGTATAGTATATTTGTTTGTCCTTATTCGATACAAATTCATAAAATTAGCAGAAAATTCTCCGAAGCAATTTAATGCTTATATGGTGATAACATTAAGCAAGTTTAATGATTTTACATAAAAGATATGCCGACTTTACAAGCTAAAGCACAGACATAAAAATACATGGGTCGAGCCCATTTTGACAAAGGATTGTAAAATTAAGTAGCACATTAAAATATAGAAGTCCAGCTTGCAACACTAAAAAGCCTTTATACAAAAGCCAATAAAATAAGACAGGTCCAGCGTGTGTTCCAAGGAAGATTCAATGTATAATAAAAAATATTTGGGTAACTAAAAGGAGGCTTTAAAAGGCACAGTTCAGCACTACTTAAAAAACCTACTGTTGCGCAAGTAACAGTTTTTTTGTGATTCCTGAGAGAAACATAAAAGGAGTCTTCTAATTGTTTTCTGTCGAGTTCATTGTTAAGCCCAATCAGCTGATAGTGGAGGAATTTCCTTTAACCTCTGTACGAATGGTAGGTGTATGATAACCAAAGCCCCTAGTAGCATATTCATGGGAACTCAAGTTGGGGCCTAACAAAAGATCATAAAAATATGGCAGCTCACCAATAAGCAGTTTCCTCAAGAACTCGAATAAGCTTAGTTTATACAAGTTACTTATGTTTAGTATCTGTAAACGTGTATAAAGTTCTGCTGTGCCCATCACCGGTCTTCCATCCTTATATCTGACTCCCAGAATTATTCTTAGCAAGTTGCTGACAAATACCTTCAATCTCTTAAGCACAGTAGCAGGTACAGAGCCCCATATTAAGAGGTGGTTATTCAAGTAAGGGAGCACTAGAACATAATATAGTTTAAGCAATATGTCAATTGGCAAGAAATCACAAGTACTAATAATTGTTCCAGTTATACGGCTGATATTGAGGCATTGTTTGAGTTTTGTATATGTCAAGGTATTAATGATGGTCAAGCCTAAGTATTTGAAGTCCGTTACCCATTCAATAATGCCATCAGCGAAAGATAGGGGGGGGAGTTCTTGGGGAGACTTGTCAGGATAAACATCAACTTACTCTAATTAGTATTAGGAGTTATAACATGTGCCACCTCTACATGTTATTAGAAGGTTAAAAAATAAAGGTAATAAACTTGGTGACATATTGCCGTTAATATTGAAGGATAGCTGTAATATATTTGCTTCCCATTATGCAATGCTCTATAATATATCTATTATGCAGCCTGAATTTCCTAGTCGATTTAAGGTTGCTAAAGTTACTCCTTTATATAAGTCTGGATTAGAAAGCAGCATTGATAATCATAGGCCCATATCGGTTTTACCTGTGGCTTCAAAAATCTTTGAAAGATTAACTCTAGACAGGATGAACAGCTTCATTGAAAAGTACTTTATTCTTCATAATTCTCAATACGGCTTCCACAAGAATAGAAGTACTACACAGGCCAGTATTAAATTTCTCTCTATTGCAACAAAGGCATATTGAGAGAAGAGTTTCTGTGTCTCCTTCTTCCTTGACTTGAGAAAGGCATTTGACACTGTGTCACACAAGATACTTTTGGATAAACTACAGCGTTATGGGTTTCATGGCCAATTTCATTTATACCTATGTTGAGGTGTCACATGTTATTAGAAGGTTAAAAAATAAAGGTAATAAAATTTGTGACATAACACCGTTAATACGCTGTCGCTGGCTGGGCACTTTCCTGTTGAGCTGTGCTTCCTTATGCAGGGAGGGCATAAAGTGTCCTTGTTAGGAGTTGGCAGCTAGGTAGCACCCCTGTTGCCATGTCCTCTGATTTTTTCATGTGAGGAGATGGCACACAATTTAGAAGGGGGGGCCATGTATGGCGGTAGTGGCTGTCCATGTGGCCTCATAGGAGTGACATTCGTTGACCATGGTGGCCAATGAAGCTGCATCTTCCAGGGCAATGAGTTTCTGAGTGAGCTCCTCGTCCCTGACTCCCATGATGATGATCATCTTCAGTTGAGTCTCTTCGCACACAGCAGAATGGCCAGGACAGATGTAGCTTTCTTCTGCTACATGCTTCAGTCGGACGTAAAGTCGCTGAAGCTTTTCCCTTCCCTCTGTTTGCAGGAGAGCAGGTCCCAGCATCGTAGAGCTTCATTCTGCAGGTTCTTGATGTGTTCTTGGAGAATATTCAAGAACTCTGTCAACACTGATCTGTGTCTAGTGATATGTTGAGAGTGTGTTTCAGTATCCTTTGGGTCTCCAGGCTGAGGCACATATGAAGCTGTATTATCTGCTTCCTGGTAGGCAATGTTCCTAGGTCCACCATCACACTGTAGTCATCCCAGCGTCTACGCCATTCCTTGAACACTTGTTATGTGGCATTAGAACGTAAGGGCGGCTGGGCACAGGTGATGGCCTTCTGTGGGGATGGTGGCTAGGTAGACGATGGCACTGAGGATTGTGTGTGAAGTTGTAGTGATTCCGCTGGTGTTGCTTGCTGCTGGGCTGAATTGATGCTAAGTAGCAGCAACAATACGGTGAAATGTTGAGCTTCCTCCCCTCTTCTTAAGTTGTCCTTTTTGGCAGCGTAGATCCTATTCATGACGACGTTGTTCCTCTTCATGACGACATTGTTCTTCCTCTTCGACGTGCAGCCAACTCGGCCTGTCGAGATTCCTCCTGGTACTTGATGAGGAGCCTTAACTCCATATTTCGAGCTGTGGGAGGTGGTATACTCAGGTGTGGTGAGAGCAAAGGTGGGGTTTCCAGTATTGCAAAACCTGGAAGGGTTCGACAGTCTGTTAGTGAGACTGGGTGTGAAGGCAACTGGCAGTCCTCAGGGTCCTGGTCATGTTGCATATCCCCAGGCTTGTCTTGATGTGAAGCAGAAGCCATTATGAGCAGTTTTCTGCAATGTCAACTACACTTTAAAGGAAGAGAAGAACGATGAGGAAGACTTTCTACAGTTTATATTAAAAAGATACTGTAAATAATTCTTCTACTGTGCGGCAAATACTGGCAGGCGGTGGAAAGTGGGCTGGGTAGGCTCCTGGGGGTTGGGCAGTTGGGTGGGGAGCGACCACTTGACCGTTGAGTAATTAGTCGGCAGTGTATGGCAAATGACGAGTGTGGGTGGACATGTCTTGGGCTCTGTAGCTGGTTACGGTAATAAGGGTACCCGTAGAGCTGGGGAGGGGCACAAGAGAAATACAACCCACTAAAATCAAAACACTGACATTACACTGCACTGGCACTGCACAAACACTGCATGAACGTAGCACAAACATCACACTAGCACTGTAAGATCCGAAGGCAATAGAGAGGAGATGGTGGGTGGATTTGAATGCTGATTCTGGTGATCCTTGAAAATGCTGAATGGTTTCGTCACTGTGCCATGGTGTTAGGTGGTGATGTCTTGCATTAAAAGACGGAAGATTGCAGGATGGGAGAAATGATATCCCGGGTTGTAGTTTTCTTTATTCCATGCAGCAAAAGGTAAATATGTACAGAGGCTTTGCAGAGCGTGCAGTTCACACCAAGAGAAGCAGGAAGAGTAGCCATGCGCATGTGTACGGTGCATACAGGGCAACACATGCGGATGTGTTCACAATAGGCAATATTTGTTAAATACATGGAAAGCAGCATATGAATAGTAAAAAATACATTATTCCACATTTACCATCAGATTTAATAACATTTATAGTAGGGCTTGCCCATTCTGAAAGGTTAAGTATATCTTAGTTTTACCCAACCACTGAGCTGATTAACAGCTCTCCTAGGGCTAGCCCGAAGGATTAGATATTTTTACGTGGCTAGGAACCAATTGGTCACCTAGCAATGGGACTTACAGCTTATTGTGGGATCTGAACCACACTATATTGAGAAATGAATTTCTATCACCAGAAATAAATTCCTCTGATTCCGCATTGGGCGAGCCGGGATTTGAACTTCGGACCACCAGATTGGCAGCCGAGCGCGAAAACCACTTGTCCAGCGAGGAACTTGCCCATTCTGTAAAAGATACAGGTTTTATAACACCAATTTCTTCTAGTCTTTTCAATTCTTTTTCTACAAGAGGTTTTACATTGTAAGGTATAGTTCTAAATTGCTTATAAACAGGCACAGCATCTTTGTCCACCTTTAATGACACTTCAAAATCTTTCAAACACCCAAGTTTACCATAAAAAACATCTTTATACTTATTCAAAAGACTGTCAATACCAAAATCTGCATTATCAACATTATGGACATTATTACTGCTCAGATCAAAAATGTTTTTCCAATCAAATTTTATTTCAGCCCTCTTGATGAAAGCTTCCGTGCATGTTTGGTAATAACATTCACTCTCCCAGACCTGTGTGGCCATTGTCAACAAAAGTTTATCACTGCCCACGGCCTTACACACCTGCAAGGTCCTTGGCTTCCAGCAAGTATCATAAGTGTACTATACTCTCTCATCTGTTCTCCTACCTCCTTGGAGTCTTCCAAGGACCGGGTATTAGACAGTTTCGGGTTCGAGACTGGAAACATTTACTCTTCCATCCTTTCTTAACCATAGTAAAATATACTCCAGATTCAGTCTAGGGGCCAAACCCATTGTATACTCTAGTGGTAGAGAGATCATGGGGTGCCTCTAGAGGTTTTTCCCAAGTATCATCTGTGAATTTGGTAGTTTATGGCAGTGCAGATGTACAAGTGAACAGTTGCACACTTGGTATAGCTGTTAGCTAAGTGCATGCCTGGGAACCATAATGTAATTGCAAATAAGCTCAGCAGTGTCAGGGGTGAGGGTTTTGGCCTTACACCAGACATTATGCAAGATTTTCCAATTTTTGGAACCTCCCAATGATAAATCAGCACAATAGAAGCTATCAGCATGCTGTTCCATCATTCCACTGCCATGGTCGTTGATAGAAACATCTCTCAACACCCATGGAACAGTCTTGAGTGTCTTGGAAGAGGCAAAATGATCTCTCAATTGCTCTCCCCTACCTACAGACACAGGACCATTTTATGGGGCTCTTTAGATCCCTGTGCTGCAGGAGCAATAGAGGTAAAGGTTTTTACCTTCCCGGACCAGTGAAGAGCCATCCACCAATGCTCCTCGTACCCCAATGTATCGGCAGCAACTGTTTCAGGGGTCCCACAGAGCCCCATGCCACAGAAATTACAGGTGCACAAGTTCCGTGGACACACAAGTCACCAGATATGTATGGTTCTCCATGGACACTTGTGTCACCAGAGGCACGGAGCTCCAGTAGACCACTGTTTCACCAATATAAGACTCAAGAAATCTTTTTCCTGGACAGGTAAGGTTCTTTTACTGCTGCTCAGAGTTCCACAGACCCTTTGACACTGGTAAGGTCCCCTGTTCTACAGAACCAAGCACAACCTAAAGAGTGTGAGGGCCCAGTGCACAGGTGCAGCCTCACCCTCCTGCATGTTCTCACATAGGAATGGTGACAGGGTCCCAGAAGGTGTTGCAGACTCACAGGTAAGCACACCTGTAGAGTCTTGGCCTCGAGGAAGACTACAGCACTCTATGAGATGAGGTTCTATTAGGCTGGAGTTTATCCCAGAACTCGTAGTGAAGACTTTCAAGTCACATTCATTCCCATCTAGGAAGTGGTTAAAAGTGATTGTAACAAGATACTACTGTGTCTAGCTTGAGTGCTACTGTATTGTGTATCTTCAGAGAACTCGACACTTAGGCCTGAGATTTAATGACTCTTCATTAGTACTACTGACTTGGCTAAGAAAGCAGTGTTCAAGAACATGATTACTTTTTAGCTTCCTGAGACTCTCAACGAACAGCCTTTACACCTAACATGTACCCAGGAGTTTACTCTAATTACTTTGTGAGGATAGGGGCATTAGTCTGTCCCTTGCATTCCTGAAGAACCTGTCGGTTCTACAGGCTTTAAGACAGAAAGTGGTCTTGGTTGTCCACTCTCAAGTCTTTCTACCTTCAGGACATTACCCACAGGCCCTGGGACACTTTTCCCTGGGTCCTGTGACGGCTGCTAAACAAGTTTTGTAGCTAGCCCAGCTCCCATAGTGGACAGGTTGCATCTCACCTTATGTGTGAGTGGGGGACTGGTGCACTCCCTTCTCTCTTTTATCTTTCCTCTCTCGCAGAGAGAAACAAGTAATGAGTTACCATTTTCACAGATTAGTCGGGCTGGCCATACAAGTGAGCTTATATAATGAGTACCCTTTCTATAATCTTAGATAGATTAATAGATGCGAGTCTTCCACTCTCTTTCGTGAGGGGAGAGTGGGGCTGACGATAGAACAACCCGTTGGTTATCTCTGGTTTTATTGTCTCCGATGCACTGGATCCAGAAGTTGAACACACAGTTGTTCACATTTTTGTTCACTTTGTCAGAGGCCTTTGTTTCCACATGACCAGGAGGGAGGCCCAGGTGAGGCGAGCTACTAATAAGTTCAAAAGCTTACTTAGAATCCTCTCACCTAGGAGTAAGTCTTCCTATTGTAAAAACTGGTGGTTTGTATATTGTGTAGGAACAAATGACAGATTTTGAAGGTAATGGTATTTTTCCTAAATAATACAAACCTGAGGTCTTTACAGTTAAATGCCCACCTCAAGTCATCCATCATTCTACTCTCTGGGCCAAAAGGCAAAGTGAATGCATACCAACTGGGTGGGTGGAATTCCCACCCATATTCGGTAGTTAACTACATACTTAACCACCTTGTTTAAAGTTAAATGACTGGTCAACAGCTGTGCTGGAGCATATTCCTATTGTAAAGACCTTAGGTTTATATAATTAGGAAAATTACAAATTACCTTCAAAGTTTGTCATATCATGAAGTCACCTCCAAGATTTGTTATAAACCTACCTATGCTCAAGTTTCCTTGGACACTCAGGACAAGAAGCAACTAAGGTCTCTGATGGGACCCATGTCACTACATGTACTCATGTTTTTTTTTAACCCAGAGTTACATTTTAACAGTACCATGGAATCCTTCCACAGCTTGTAAAGAGTTTATCTCTGCTCAAAATTCCTTGAATTCTCAAGTAGTGGAAGCAACTGATACACCATACATTAGTGACTCTGGAGCATCAAGCATGCAGGTCTCCCAAGGGGACCCACGTCTCCTATACTAGTTCCAGGTCACCTTCTCAGACTAATACAGAGCCTACCTATGCCTGTGTCTCTTCAGACACTTGGGTAGAGGGGAGGAACCAAAGATTATCTTGGTGCTGCCTCCACTCTGCCAGTGCTTGCCCAAGTATGCATCCAGGGTCCCGTACAGGTGCACCTGGCCTGCAAGTCTGCTCACCTGGAGAAGTTACAAATAAGTTCCCCATACAGTCCCTCTTCATATGCAGATGCCATGGCCTCGAAGAAGACTGGCACATCAAGAGGACAACCTGAGTCCAAGCCCAAGAGTGCACGATCGCTCTCCCTGGGTCATCCCTTGCCCGTATTGCCCGAATGAGCTTGCTCACCTGGGGATGGCTTCCATGCACATTTGCGTGAACTCATTCACTCTCCTCATGACAGCCATTGCCCACGTTCACGTGAGTGGGCTCATTCTCTTGGTATAGCTGTGGGTTGATCTTTTTCGGCATTCTTCTCCTGTCAGTGCTTCGGCTCTGGCAGTTCAGAGAAACGTGCTCAGCCCCTCTCACCTGTCCCCTCATACTCCTGGCGGTTCTGTCAAGGCTTCTATATTGCCGAGAGTAGTCCAGGGGTTCTGAGACCTGGAAGGCTATAGTTTTTTCCTCAGGATACACACCCCAGAATTTCAGAGAACTTATATAGAAATTGTGTTGCTGATGTGTCAGTGCAATTATTTTGGAAGGGTCTATGACTAATCCTTGGATCATGAGTCTGCCCTCAAAGTTTTTGGGGAACAAGGAGAGGAACAATTCAATGTTCTTTGCTTACAGAGGCCAAAGCCTCGAAGAAGATTTAGCACATCTTCAGGATAGCCTGTGTTCACATGTGTCTGCATGATTGCTTTCCCCAGGAGAGCCTTTATCCATGATTGATTTGATTGTGAATGGTAGTGGTAGGCAATTGCTGAATATGTGCCAGAGTAATAATATAGTAATTGAACTAAGGAACCTCTGTAACGAGGCTATAATATTGACAATTATAAACCTCAGTAGTGTTAAAAATATATTTTGTACAATGTTAAAAATTACTAGGAGAGACTTTCGGATACTGCTCCGTATCCCTCTTCAGGGACTGAAGAGGGATAAGGAGCAGTATCCGAAAGTCTCTCCTATACTCTGTTTTTTTTCATCTGTCCATCCGCCTGTGGTGTTTTAGTTTGGTAACTGCGTCCCGGGCTTTAGATAGTTACGCTAATTGTAAGTTTTAGGTAAATAAAAGGATATCTGGGTGTACATTTGTAACTGAAAAGTGTTTTAATAATTTACTGTATGCGAATTACACCATTAATATTCGAAATAGGATATTATTATAATCGTTGAATGTAAGCTGAATGTAACTATCTAAAGCCCGGGACGCAGTGTTACCATACAAAAACACCACAGGTGGATGGACAGATGGAAAAAAACAGAGTATAGTCATTTTTAACATTGTACAAAAATATACTTTTAACACTACTGTGGCTTTTAATTGTCAATATGGTAATTGGTAACCACCTTGTTTATGAAGAACACACTTTTGGAGGCGGCTTAACCTTCAGAATGAGTCAGACTGGGTATTGGAAATTGACTTGTGTATTGTTTCACAAAAATTGCTTCATCACTTGAAGTCTGTAGAAATAAATAAAAACATTTTAATTTCTGACCATGCCCCGATGATGGTGAGGTTTAATCTCACTCGTGTGCAAGATGTGCCCCTATCAGCATTAACTGAGTGTGCGAGAGATTTGGGCAGATCTCACTTCAACTCAAATTATTCAGATTACAGTTGCATATCGAGGGGCCTTGCTTACAGTAGATGTAAATAGATTTAAAATACCCATAGAGGAGGCAATACCTCCCAATTTGGATGTCGTCGATGTGGAGTCAATGTGTACTGGATTGGAATCAGCCACCATGATAATCAGCAGGGAGGCAAAAGAATGTAAATTGCGTAATGGGAGAGGGCAGGATCAACATGAATGGGATCCGAATCACCCAAAGTGGAAAAGGATCTTTTAAAGGGATGATACAAAAATTATTTGGAAATCAATTAACTGGAAAGGGAATGTAATAAACAATGATAACAATAATCAGCCAGATGATGTTCAGTTCAAGTTACATTTTGAGAGGCTTTTTAACACTGATCCCACTTATATAAACAATAACCACTACCTGATATAGCTTTGTCACCTAATATTTCTATATCATATTATCCTTTCACTTATCAAGAGATATAGGCATGGCAGTGAAAAGCATGAATAAGGGGAAGAGCTATGTTGGTGTAGTTCAGGTATGTTTTCGCTATTGCCACTGACTTGGTTGACTTTTTTCCTCACCATTTTCAACTTTTTATTTTGTAACTTTGTTCCATAACAGGTTGGTTACACTCTTCAAATCAGGTAATAGAATGGACTGTGGGAATTATAGGGGCATCAGCATAATGAACACTTTGGTAAAAATTTTTGATGCGTTGTTAATGAGATGATTAAATCTGTGGGTTAGCATAGATAAATGTCAGGCGAGGGCCCAAAAAGGTAGAGAGTGTGTTGAGCAAATCTTATCCTTAAGGCTTATGATGGACTATGCACTCTTCAAGAAAAAGGAACTATGTGCCAAGAGATAAGTTAATTGAGTGTCTCAAAGAGAAAGGTTGTGGAAAGATTATGTTAATGGCCATACTTAAGATTTATGCTTTTACAGTGAGCGTTTTGAAATCGGCTATGATTATATCAACTGTTGGGATAATTCAGGGTGACCCAACAAGCTGTTATTTGTAATTTATCTAGATAAAATGGTTAAAAAGATAAAGGAGGTAATTGGCAGAGATGGGCTTTTAGGGGCAATGCACAATCTATTAATGATGGATGACACAGTTATTTTAAGTACATCAAGAGAAAAGTGTTTGGAGAAAATGGGGATTATGTTGGATTACTGTAATTCGTATGAGATGATTGTTAATGAAAAAAGAAAGTTTTTTGTAGTTAATGGAAATGCAAGTGATAAAGTCTAGTCATAAATAATATCAAGATAGACCATTGTGAGAAATATCTGTATCTTGGTGCATGGTTTACGGGTGATGTCAAAATGTAATCAGTGCTTAAGCAACATGAAATTGAGAATGCAAACACCATTAAAAAATTCTCGATATTTTGTAATAACAATACAACTATGCCATATGCATATAAAGTAAAGGTTCTTAAAGCAGCGTTAGGAACCTCACTCCTATATAGTGCAGAGAGTTGGCTCACAACCAACTTACCATGCATGGAAAGTTTATAGTATAAGGCTGTTAGATGCTTATTAGGAGTCCGAAATAATAATAATAATAATAATAATATCCTTTATTTCGGTTCAGGGCCATATACAATGAATATACAAAATACACAGTAACATACACAATCTAGATATATGAGTCAACATGATAGGAAAAATGAGTAATCGGCACTTATCCACAAAAAAGCTGAGGTAGCATAAAAGATAGTAATCATAATACTGGTAATAGTAATAATATTGGTGAGGAAAAAATGCATTGAGAGTTATAACAGTTAGTGCACAGATTATATAACTTAAATTTCAACTAGAGACCTTAGGTGGCTACAGTAGTCAGGTCCAGAGGGCTAAATACATAAATTGAATGCATAAAAAAAAACTTTAACTTGATAGTAATCACAGAAATAATGAAAAAATAAAATATCAGCAATAAATATAATAATGACAAAATCTGCAGATGACATCTTGCTAATACAGAGATTAAGTCCTTTAAGGGACAAAGGCCTCATTTTCCCATCTTTCCCACAATTTAGATCTTCTTCTTGCTTCACTCCTTAGGATGTTTTGTATGAGCGAGTTGCCGCTGTTTCTCACTCGGGTTACCAGGCTGGACATTGTTCGCCTTACAATGATTTTTAAATTGTCCAGGTGGTTTTCTAAGAACATCTGTGTGGCGGAGTGGTAGCGTGGAGTGTTTGTGAGGCGTCTCAGAATGTCATTGTGCACAACAGTGATACGTCTCATGGTCTCTCGGGTATAGTTCGTCCAGAGGGAACACCCATAGATGCTGTAGCAGTACGAGCGGAAGAGCAGCAGTTTCACGTCTCGGTGACAGAAGGCAAACCTCCTGGCAATCATGTTGCCAGTTGCACATTGTTTACGACGCCTCTGTTCAATGTCTGCCGTATCTTTCAGGTCGTTGGTAATAATGTGACCCAAATACGGAAATTCGCGCACAAATTCCAGCCGATGGTTTCCGAGGAAAATTTGTGGTTCTGCAAAATGCTTAAGCGATCTCGGGAGCAGCGACATGCACTGGGTCATAGTTTCGTTGTAGATTATATCAAATTCCTCTGCATATTGGCGGCAAGTGTTGATGAGTCGTTGGAGGCCATGCACTGATGGGGAAATCAGAACCATATCGTCGGCGTAACAGAGGTTGTTTATAGTTGTTTCATTGACAGTGCATCCGATTGGGAGTGAGTTCAGTTTGACATTCAAGGCATCTGTGTACGTATTAAACAGGTATGGAGAGAGAATGCCCCCTTGCCGAAGCCCGTTTAGGGAGCCGAAGGTGTACGATAATACATTGCCCCATTTGACACAGAATTGCTGTGTGGAGAACCAGCAATGTAAAATGCCAATTAGATATAGGGGTGTGCCCCTTTTATGCAGCTTCAGGAATAGCTTCAGGTAGTTTACTCTGTCAAATGCTTTTCTCACATCCACGAAACACAGGAAAACAGGAGATGCTGATGATAGGTAGTAGTTCAGCAATTCTTTCAGTATGTAGATGCAGGTGTCGGTTGAGTGGTTTGCTTTAAACCCAAACTGGTTGTCAGTGGTGTGTAGAAAGGGGAGAAGTCTCACAAGAAGAACCGACTCAAGTATCTTCGATGCGATCGTTGTGATTGCAATTGGCCGGTAGTTGCTAGGGTCAGCTGCAACCTTTAGCTTGTTTTTGATTAATGGTATCAAGTGAACTAAGAGTAGGGAGTCTGGAAGAAACTGGTGAATTATGCACGCATTGAATAAGGCAGCTAGCAAAATGTAAATTATTGGATGGCAGAATTTGAAAGCCTCTGCGGGAAGACCATCACAGCCGGGCGATTTATTATTAGGTATGCTGTTTATGGCATCGCTGATGTTACCTGGCGTAATATGGTCTGCAAAATGAAATTGAATGTTGTCATTAAGGAGGTTATCTACCTCGCTTCAGGAATCCTGATCATTTATGCAATTCAGGATATTGTTGAAGTGATCACCCCACATCCTTGCGATAGCCTCGTCTCCGACTGCTTCCCCTACTCTCTGTGATAGCTTTTTAGTTTTGGGATTTAAGGACTGGATATCTTTCCAAAGACGAGGGTAACCACCAGATTCTACGTTTCTAGACATTGCATCGGCTCTTAGTTGTTTTTTAATACACCTATGACACTGTGCTTAATGGAGAGTGGTCTTGAGTCTTTAATCGTGAAGTACAAATAAGAAGAAAACATTTCCTAGAAAAGAAATTGGCGGACATTGATACTGAAGAACCTTTCCACTATAATTATGATATTTGCAGAACAGAAAATACACCAGGTTACAGATTTTTTAATTCTTGTGTGACTAATGACATTGTGGGATCAAGCCTTGACCAAGTAAAAGATGAAATTCGCAATAAACCGGAAACAGCAACAAAATATTATACACATTGAGAAGTTTTGAATAGATCATTGCAAATTCATAGAGTGTATAGTGAGAATGTTTACATACCGGACTACGTACGAACTGCCTTCACAAGAGTACGTATAATGTCCCACAATCTATGGACAGAGACAGGAAGGTGGAGTAGAATGCCAAGGGAGTTGCGAGTTTGTAATTGAGAGTCACAGACAGTGCAGAGTGAAGCACGTTTTAATTGAATGTCCAAGGTCAAGATTAAAGAGGCAGAAATTCAGGAATCTAAATTATGCAAACATTAACGCACTGTTTGGAGAAGAAAATAACTTAATTGACCTGTGTCAGTATATATTTGAAGAGTTAGATTTATGATGAATAAATGACTGTGAACTCAAAAAAAAAAAAAACAAAAAAAAAAAAAAAAACCGATAGATAAAATAAGGGTTATCTTTTATTTTGGTGTTGGTGTTTGAGGGGCTTGTTGTGAAGTTTTATTAGTAACTAGGTATTATGAATGAGAATATTTTCCTTTTTTATGGACAAAATATTTTATAATGTATTGGTGAAATGAGTCATTTTTATAGATTAAAAACCACTGTTTTGTACAAACTAAATATAAATATGGTATCACAACATATGTAATATCACAAATTTTAAGTAATTTGTATTTTTCCTAGATATACTTACCACTATAGGAGAATGAATCCTGGATGTCAATCTAGTACCGACCAGAAAAAACTGGTTACTCCCTCCTGACCCCCAGCCAGGTATGCTCTAGGGTCGAAGCTCAGATCTCTGACCTGCAGTCCTTTCCACGCCCCTAGAGCTCCTGCCCTCAGATACGTGGGGACGGATGGGAGGGCGTAAAAATTTCGTAGTTCGGGGAAGTATAGCTAGGAAAAATACAAATTACTTAAACTTTGTGATTTGTTCCGACGCCGTATACTTACCCTGAACTACAATAGGAGACTTAATCCTTAGGAGGCGGGAGTATCTAGGGAAGGAAGAGTTCTTACCAGGAAGAGGTCACCCCCCTTCAGGCCAGAAGGGGGAGGGAGACCCACTCTGCCGAATTAGGGCGGAGGTAGGGGTCCCCTTGCCATCCAGATGCAATGGAGGGAATAACTCATGAATGTAAAACATAGGTATGTAAGTAGAATATTCCTCTCATAGACTCACCTGAAAATTTGAGGAATTCTAACGATTACGTCGAAGGCCCAGTGTGGGAGGGGGAGGGGGAAAGGAGTAGGGTAGGTTATAGAGGATGGGAATACCACGTATACACACACATACAATGACGTACACCCTCCTATGTTAGGCTAGACCCTCTGTTGGCCCGCCATGACCGGCCCTATCTCAAAGGTGTCAAGGGACCTCCCCGTACAATCCTTGAGGTAATGGGCTGTAAAGATGGACTGACACTTCCACACCCACGCCCTCAGGATCTGGGTGATGGCCATATTCTTGGAGAATGACAAGGAGGTGCCTATACCCCTGATGTCGTGGGGCTTCGCGCCTTGTGGGGGGACCAGCCCCGCTCCCTCGTAGGCCCTCCTGATTGTCTCTCTTAACCAGAAGGAGATGGTGTTCTTCACCACCGCCTTCTTCTGCTGCCCGGTCGAGACAAAAAGATTTTTTATACCGTCCAGCCGAGGTATTTTCTCACTGTCCTGACATGGGAAAAGGAGCAGATCCTTGGGATCTTTGGACTTAAGAAGGGGTGGAATGGAGAACTCCACAAACTGCTCGTCTACTACTGACGGGTTCTGGGTTTTGGCTACGAAGTACGGCACGAATTTGAAGGTTAGTTCATTCCACCCCCTTGAATGGGATACCTGGTAGGAGAGCCCATGAAGCTCCCCCACCCTCTTGGCGGATGCTAAAGCCAAGAGGCAGACCGTCTTTAGTGTGAGCTCTCGGTCCGTAATATCCTTGAGCGGCTTGAAGGGGGCCTTTTTCAGAGGGTCCAGGACTCTGGCCATGTCCCATCAAGGGACCGCTAGGGACCTAGGGGGGCACGTCTGTTCGAATCCCCTAATGAGTAGGGAGATGTCCTTTGAACTCCCCAGGTCTACCCCTCTTTGCTAGAAGACCTGGCTTAAGGTCACCCTTACTCCTTTGATGGCCGCGATGGAGAGCCCCTTTTCATCCCTCAGATGGACAAGAAATACAGCGATATGGTTGATATTGGCCCGTAGGGGGTCCAGATTCTGCCCCTTGCACCATGCCCCGAAGAGCTTCCACTTCACTTGGTAAACCTCTGTGGACAAATTCCTAAGGCATCCCGACATTCGTGAGGCCACTTTACATGAAAACCCCCTCTTCTTCAGGAGGAGCTCGATAGCCTCCACCAGTGAAGGCAGAGGGTGTCCAGGCCCTCATGGAACCTCTCAAAGTGGGGCTGTCTTAGAAGGTCCGGCCTCCGGGGGAGTTCCTAGGGGTCTTGAATGGACACCTCCAGGAGGTCCGGGAACCAGTCCCTGTCGGACCACAGGGGCAACAAGGGTCATGACCATTTCTTTGCAGGTTCGGAGGCGATTGAGGACCTGCCTGAGGACCCCAAAGGGGCGGAAGGTGTATAGGTCTAGTCCGTCCCAGGGGTGTTGAAACGCGTCTTCCCATACCACTGTTGGGTACGGGACCGGAAAGCAGAACACTAGGAGCTTGCTGATCAGCTCACCCGCTACTGTCGGGTGTAGGGACCATTCCACCCCTAGGACCTGCCCCCACCTGCTGAGGCTGTCGGCATCACATTTCTTTTACCCGGGATGAACCTTGCCAACAGGGAGATCCCGGTGTTCTCCACCCACTCCAGAATGGTGTCCGCCAGATCGCACAGGCTGTCTTCGAAGGCTTGGAGATCTTTGAGGATGGCCAGGAGCTCCAGGTTGTTGATATGAAGTCCTCGCTCCCGTTCCGACCATTCCCCCCAATCATCTGTCTGTAGGTGGTCTCCCCAGGCCCCCCTCTCGATGCATCTGTGAAAAGGAGCATCTCCGGAGGTAGGTCCGCCAATGGGACACCCCGCTGGAGGTCCGCATCATCCAACCACCATCGAAGGGCCTCCACCATCGACTAAGAGGGTTCTATCAACCCCCATGGGTTCTTTCCGTCCGAGCTCCATCTGTCCTTCAAGTTCCAATGGACGGGCCTCATCTTCAGCCTTCCCTGGGGCACTAACTTCTCCAGGGAGACAAGGTGATCTATCAGCCTCTGCCATACTCGCACTGGTCTGGGTGCGCTTGTCAGGAAGGGGGTCGCTATGTCTCTAAAGTTGGAAAATCGATCCTCCGACGGGAACGCCCTGGCCCTCATGTATCCAGATCCATACCCAAGTACACCATCCTGTTGGTGGATTCCAGGTGTGATTTCTCCCAGTTCAGGATGATTCCCAGACAAGGGCAGAAGGTTAGGAGTTCATCCCTCTGGTCCCTTCATCGATCCTTTGAGGAGGAAAGGAGTAGCCAATCGTCCAGGTACCGCAGGAGGCACATGCCCTTCCCGTGGGCCCAGGCGGACACAAGGGAGAGTACCCTTGTGAAAACCTGTGGTGCTATGGACAGGCCGAAACAGAGGGTCCTGAACTAGTGCGTGGCTCCCTCCCACTTTACGAGGAGGTACATCCTGCTGGAGGGGTGTACTGGAATCTGGAAGTATGCGTCCTTGAGGTTGAGGGACAGCATGTAGTCCCCTTCCTTCAGGGCCGCCAGAACAGAGCGAGGGGTCTCCATCTTGAAGTCAGTCTTGAGGACGTACATATTGAGGGTGGATAGGTTGATTACTGGTCTCCATCTCCCCGATGCCTTCGCCACCAGGAATAGGCGGCTGAAGAACCCCGGGGAGTGAGTGGTCACTCGTTGGAGGGCTTCCTTCTCCAACAAAGATAGAACTTCCAGCCGAAGAGCCTCCCCATGCCCGGGGATCCGGGGGCTGAATGGCCTGCCATCCGGTTCCTCTGTCAGGGGAGGCTTCCCATCCAGGAAGGGGATTCGGTAACTGTCCCTGAGGACCTGGATGGTCCAGAGATCAGCCCCGAGATCCTCCCAGTCCCGCCAATGATTGGAGAGGCAACCCCCCACCCGAGGCATCAAGTCGGGTAGGAGGCCTCACCTCCTACTTCCTCCTGGAGAAGCAGCCGCCCTTCCCCCTGTGAGAGGGAGTGGGTCTGGCCCTAAACACGGAGGAGGCGGCTTTAGTGGTCCTGGAGGAGGGCTGAGCTATTTGATGGCCCCAGCCTCCTGTAGAAGGTTCTGAAATACCCGCGGGGCTCCATCCCCACCACTCTGGGTCCTTGTCTTGCCTTCTGCATCTCCGAGTTATGCCTCGAAGGTGGTTGCCTGCCCGAGGACGACGCCCTGTAGACGACGGAGTCCTGGTTTGCCTTCTTCCAACGTTCAATGGCCTCCTCTACCAGGTGATCGGGAAACGGATTCGCCTGACACTAGAGCATTCCAGAGTGCCCTTGCCTCCCTGTCCAGGAAGCCCCTTGGGAGTCGAGCGAGAACTGCGTCCCTACGCCTCAGGACCCAGTTCGCCCATTGGATCAGGATTTGGGTAGTCAGGAATCCCAGGGACTTGCCCCCTGACAAAACCAACTCCTTGAAGGAGGCCCACTCGTTCTCGTCCTGCAGATCATCTCTGGCGACGTAGGTGACCGCCCTCGTGCAGTGGTCCAACCACGACGCGACATGAATGGAGGTCCACGCCGTGGACTCCATCGCCATGGCTTCCTGCTGGGAGAATGTCACTGGGCCCATCAACAACCTATCCCCTGAACTGCCTGGCAAGAGCTTATGCCATACGGTTCGTACAACTTCCTCTTCCTGGCTTTGGCCGCTGGAAGAAGCTTCAGGGATCCCAGGTCCTGCCGCCACCTCCTCCACTTGAGCAAGTGCCTCAGCTGAGTAGAGGGCTTGGGGAAGAGATAGGGAAGGTTTGGACTCTACCTTCCCTCTGAAAAGGCAATCTACCGCCAAGAGTCTTCTGGCATCGGGGGGGGGGGGGGGGCAGGTGGTTCCCGGATAATCCCAAGGACCCTACAAAATGTCACTCCCTCATCCATGGCCCTTGGACCTCCAGAGAGTTCTGCACTGTTAAGCACTAGGGCGTCCTCCTCTAGGTCTTCTCTTGCTGCAGCCAGCCCTGCCACCGGATGCAGGGATGGGGAAGGAGAGAGTTGCCGGACTGAACCAGGATCCTCTACTGGTAACTGAGGCGCCCCCGACGAAGGGGGAGCCCAGCCAGGGGCCCGCTGGAGTGGCACACTCCACTCCTCCTGCGTGACTGGAGGGAGCGGAGGAGTTGAGCTGGACGGAGCCCGGTCGGCAGGGACCAGTGCTGCAGGGGACACCAGAACTGACACAGGATTCACCGGAGCTGCAGGGAGACACCCCTGGTAGGGGGGAGGCCCCACTCATGGGGGGACCGGGATGTCCGCGAGCGATATCTATGTTGCAAGTTGTCCTGGCGACGGTAGCTCCTACTCCGACACCTGCGGTCCCAGCTACGATGACGAGATCTGGACCTACAATACAGGGAGAAGGAGAACGAACATCTTCGACTCCTCCCGTAGTATCTCATTCTGGAACGGTAGCGGCTCCGCGAATACCTATACGCGGAACCTCATGACGACGATCTCCCTTCCTAAGATCCGCCCCTCCTCCTGTCTCTTCTGCGGCGACTCCTGTCCCGGTTGGAGGGAAAGGAGGGTCCCCACAACGGGACCGACTCCTCCCTTAGGGGGGATCTACCCAGCGTACTGGGAGTGCCTGACCAGTGGCCGGGGGGGGACACCCGCCCTGCATGCCACTATGCGCCCAGCACTCCTGTAAAAACGAATAACTGTCTGCCTGAACACCTCTCATGACAGACTCCTCGGGTCCCACCATTTGTGGAGACCTGACAATGGGCTCACCTAGGTCCCATCGCTGGGAGGGGATGGTTGAACACTCCTGAAACCCTTCCGGGGAACCCTGAGAGGGAGCAGGTGACGGCGAAGGGCCACCCAGGCCATGGCTCGTGCTCCTACTCTGAGGATCCTCTGAGGAAGCCTTCTTGGTAGGGACACAAAGCTTCTTTTTGTGCTTGGTAGCTGCCAGAACCCATTGATGATCTGACCACGTGACGCACTCACCACATGTACCTTCTCTTGACCAAGGGCAACCCTAATACTTACTACACAAAGTGTGAGGATCAACCTTAACAGGCAAAAGGAAAGACCATCAGGTCCTGCCCTCCGGACCTGGACAACGTCATTGTAATGAAGCTTCCATAAGAAACACCAAAAACTACACACAGGTGGCAAACACACTAACACACAAGAAAGACAAAGGAAACGGGCCGGTAAATGGACGATGAGCTGGAGCGTGTAAATGCTACAGTGACCAGGAAAGGACTGGAGGTCAGAGGTCGTGAGCTTTGACCCTGGGGCATACCTGGCTGGGGGTCAGGAGGGAATAACCAGTTTTTTCTGGTCGGTACTGGATTGACATCCAAGATTCATTCTCCTATAGTAATTTGGGGTAAGTATACGGCGTTGGAACAAATTTTGTCAATTGGGCCTGCTCACCCGGGGATAGCTCCAAGCATGTTTGCATGATTACGTTCACTCTCTCTGACCTGTATGGCCGTGCTGACAACTGCCCACGGCTTTACACACCTGCATGGTCCTTGGCTTCCAGCAGGTATCATAAGAGTGCTGGACTCTTACCCGTTTTCTTACCTCCTTGGAGTCTTCTGAGGACGGGTTATCAGACAGTTTTTGAGTTCAAGACGGGAAACATATGTGCTCCCATATTTTCCCAACTTGAGAAGCTATAACAGTCTTTCTCTCTCAGGAATTCAACTCAGGAGGGTCATGACTCCCTCTTTCCCACCACTATCCCTACATTAAAGGGTCAGGTGCCTGATGCACCTTCTCCACTGCCTTTTATCAAAGGCATCATCATCCACCAAACCTCTTCTTTCCATATCTTCCTTCAATTTATCTTGCCATCTTATTTTCTGTCTCCCCCTCAATCTTCTTCCTCTAACAGGTTTGTTCCAAGCCCTCTTCACTCCCTCCTCGTTATCCGTGTTCAAAAAATGCCCATACCACCTCAATTGTGACACTCTTGTTACACCTGAGCATTCTCATCTCCATTCTCTCAAGCTTTACTTCCTCTTTTCTTCTTAGAGCCCATGTTTCACTGTGCTATAGATCTTGACTTTTAGCTTGATTGGCATTTTCTTATCTTATACTACTCCAGGTACTTCTCTCCACTTTCCCCATGCAGCTTTTATGCTGCTGTCAACTTCAGCCTCACATCTCCCTCTTGGCTTAAAGTAGACCCTAAGTGTTTAAACTTTTCCACCTGTTTTATAATTGACCCTCTTCTTTCTTACATAACTATTCTGCCTCTATCTTCCCATACTGTTCATCAAAACCTCTGTTTTATTCACATTCTTCTTTAAGACATCGGCAAGATATAGGTGAGTCATCTGGGCTCTCAATTGTTATATGGAATCTGTTTGAATGGGATTTTCCCAAATTTTGTAACAAGATTCTCCTTTTCTTATTTGAAGAGATCAGTAGGGACTTTTGCAAGATACTATTGAGTTTGGTTGAGTGCTTTAGTATTATCTTGAGGGTACTGTACTTGACACTGCTGGTTTGGATGTTAACAACTCTTCGGTTAGTACTAACAGAAATAAGGAAGGAGTCTTTCGACTACACTTCTTCATGGTACTGTTAGTTGACCTGTGGACATCTTCTCTTCCAGGGTGAAGAAGAATTGCAGCCCAGATGAGAGCTCATGATAGCAGAGGCTTCACCCAATAACTAGCACTCAGTAGGAACCTGTATGCTTTCAGGTATTACGTGTAGCCTAGAGGTAATTGGTTATAATCACCCGCACATTGGCTTACCTGTGGAACACTGCCCACTAACGTTGGCCTTACTTTCCATAGACCAGTGGTGGCTGCTCAATGGGTTGGTTAGCAAGCTCAGCTCCCTTTGGGACAGCCGCTCATTTAGGTATCCGACTGACAGGAGAGTAAGGTTACGAGTGACTGGTTCTCCTCCCCCTCTGTTACTTCCCTCTTCTCAAGCAACTGGAGAGTGCCATTCTGTATGCACTCTGGATTGATGTGGGTATAGGTCAGCTATCTGACTGAGCACCAATTATGGAGGAGTGAGGTAGTGGTTGCATTTGGCAACGTTACAGTAAGATAGAAGGAAAGAGAGAAGGTGAGAGTGGCTGGTTGTTTTGGTTGTTGTCTCGTTAGGTTGTTTGTGTTCGTTGAAGGCAATAAGAAGGGTTTGGATGTTTTGTGTATTTACTTTATTGTGTTTTGTGTTTATTTGTTGTTGTTAAGATACTATTGGGAAGGTTTGTGTCTATGGATTTCTATTTTGAGAGAGAGAGAGAAAGAGCATGAATGGTGTATGGGTAGTTAATGAGTGAAATGCTTGTCGGCGGACGGTTGGGTTCATCTACGGACTCAGTCGAGGAGCCTAGAGTCAGTCAGTGAAGGCAGTGAGAGTCAGAAGCAGTCAGTCAAAGAAGGCATTCGGAGTGAGAGGTGGTCAGTCAGTAGAGTCGTCTGTGTGTTTTTTCACATAAGTTTGATTTTTGAGTAATTGAGATTGTTGTGCTTAAGTTCATATGGTTGTGGAGTTGGGAGTAATTTGTGGTGTTTGATGTTGTAGATTGCTGTAGTCTTGGTGGTTGTTTGGTGTTTGTTTGTGTTAGTGATTTATCATGCTAGTTTGTTTTGTTTTTGTTTTTTTAGCGTTCAGTGGGAGTTGATGATAGTGGTTTATTGTTTGATATTTTGTCCACTAGAAGCAGCGGAGTTGTTTATCGACGGCCATATTACACTAAAAGCAGAGCTTCTCACCCTTATTGTGTCAAGTTTCCTGTGTTTTAGATTGTGTTTTTTGCCTTGCTGAACCAAGTGTCCTGTTCATAATTAAAGTAACGTAAAAGGGAAAGTATGGCTGGGGGGGATTTGTAAGCCAGGAGTGGTTAATGTAAATGTCGGGAGGTATTGCTTGCTTTTGTTTTTTTAGCTTGCGATCTCGCCACATTATTTTGCCGCCTGAAAAGGGGACTGCTGGTGTGGTTGTAACAGGAGGACTGGGACAGTGAGGTCAGTATGACTGCTGAAGAGGTAAGGATAGAAGGGTTGGATGAGATTAGGAGACATAGGGAGGAACTTTGGTTGGCGAGGGAAGTTAAGAAGGAAGTGGAAGTGGAGAATGAGAAGTTGGGGATTGAGTATGAGAAGCATAAGAGGGAGTTGGAAGAGTTAAGAGGGATGATGAGGAATGCAGAAGAGGGAATGAAAGAGGATGTGAAAGAGGGTGAAGAGCGGCTGGTTGAGAAGATGGATGAGAAGTTGGGATTGATGATGAATGCTGTGCAAGAGATGATGAAGGGACTTACTGGAGAGGGAGCTGTCGGAGGTAGGTTTCCTGGGCCTTGTGATGGGCCAGGAGTGGTGGAGAAAGTGAAAGAGGGGGTAGATGAGAATACAAGTGATGGTGATGTGGTTATGATAAGTGAGGACAAGAAAGGAAAGACGGGACAAAGACAGGACTGAGGATAAGAATAAAAAGTGGGCTGAGAAAAAGAAGACTAAGGGAAAGAAGGTTAGTAAGGATGATGGACAGGATGAGACAAGGACTGAAGATGTTGGGGAAAGGGCTGAGAGTAAGGAACAAGTAGGAGTATGGATGTCAGTATGGAAGTGGATTCACTGTATTCTGAAGAGGTTAAGAGGAATCAGGATGGAAGTAGAGGAAATGAGAGTGAAAGTGAGCGAGAAGTATGAAAGGCTGTGCATATGAGAGACGTACCCCGATGTGCAAGGTATTGGGTATGATTGATGTTGCTAGAAGTAAGAATGATTTGTTGAGCAAGGAATGAAATTGAAGAAATGCTAGATAGGTGCAGAGATAAATAAGTTGTGAGAATGCATTTTGGGAGGAGTGTGTGCCAAAGATTAGCTGTGTGAACTGGAAATATACAAGAGGGTTGTAAGACAGTTTGTAGTGCGCAAAAATGTAGTGTACTTTTTGCACCAGGGAGGAATATGTAACAGGTAAGTGTATGTGTCGGTGATTTCTGTTGAATCAGCCGTGAGTATGTGGCTGTTGGTCCATGATTGGTTTGGGCATATGGGGAAGAATAAATTATGGGAATGCATGAGGGAGAGATTGTATGTGCCTGGGTTAAACAAGATTTGTATGGATGTGGCTGTTACATGTGAAGAATGTCAGAGGGGAAAGTATCAGAGTGTGCATGCCAGTCTGCCTGTGTTGCAACTGCAGATGAAAGATCCATTTAAAATGCTTGTGATTGACTGTGTTTCTTTGCCAAGATAACGGGCCTGAGTTTGTGGGATGGGAATTTGAGGAAATGTGGAGGGAATGAGGTATTGTGCATGTTAATTCTACTCTGTATATGCCCAGTACAAATGGTTTGGCTGAAAAGACTGTTAGGACATTGACTGAGATTTTGCAAATGATGAGTAAGTGTGATAATGATTGGGATATGCATGTAGGGCATGCGGTGTCGGTGTGGGTGTGCAATGCCACATTGCAGAAGAACATAGGTATGTCACCCTGTAAGTTTTTATTGAATTTTGAGAGAATTATTAGGCTAAGGTTGGGTTTATCAGAGAGTGATCGGGATTTCTGGAAGGGAGTGAGTGGGAAGTTTGAAGGTTTCAGGATTGGGGATAAAATGTTGAGAGATGGTTGAGAGGGGAAGGATGAACGTGAATATGGTAAGGGAAAAGTTTGAGGGGGCCTTTTGAAATTTTGGAAGTGGAACCAAGTGGGTTAAGTTGTTTTGGGGAAGTTGCGAGTGGATGGGGGTATGAATGAGGTCAGGGCACACCATACCCAGCTCTGCAGGTGGAGGAATGTGCCACAGTATGCTCAGGAGAATGCGATGAGTGAGTGGTTGAAAGTGAATAAATATGAGCCAAGCATCATGAGCAAATATTTGGGGGATTGGCAGTTAGTGTTGGTTGAGTGTGGAAGAAAGCGGAAGAAGGTAAAGAAAGGGAATGAAAGGGAAAAGCGATGACTGCATAATAGAGAGGTTAGTGTTAGTGTAGAGATGGTCGATAAGGCGTGCAATACAGATAAGTCTGGGGAGGGAATGGATGAGACATATAGTGTGTGTGGGTTTGAGTTAACAGTTTAGTGAGATTTTGACAGGAGGGGAACCAAGTAGTAGGGAGGTAGTTGACAGTATGAATGAGTCCCTTCAGGAGTTTGACAGGAGTGTGAATGGGGTGAGTGATTTGGTAGCAAAGATACAGGAGATATTGAGACCAGAGTTAGAACGGGTAGATGAGATAGTTATTAATGAGATTTGGGAGGACAGCAGCGATGGAGATATTGTGAATCTGGATGAAAGTGGTCTAGAAGTGAATGGTGATGCGACTGAGAGTGTATGAGGGGCATTGAACAAGATCCAGGGGGCCAGTATCTGAACATCCCTGGGTGTTGAGAAAAGCAATATAGTGTGGATGTTGTGAGTATGTGAGGAGACGTTTTCAGATGTAACAGGGGAGGAAATATGCAGGAGTGATGAAGTGGTTTCATTTGACAACATTCTCAAGGGTTACTTGTAAGGGAGGGAGAGAGAGAGAGAGAGAGAGAGAGAGAGAGAGAGTAATAATAATAATAATAACAAGTTTTATTTCCAATATTTACATTGGCTATTCTGCATCTTACAAAGGATAAAATGTATTTCAATGCATGAGTTGCATTTCATACTACTCACAGTTTACTATATACAACAAACCTGATTGAACATCTTAAAAATATAAAATAAAACGTAGCCCTGCAATACATAGTATGATAGTATGCATAATTTTACTTACATGTATAAATAGGCATCATTATGATTTAGAAAGTTGCCCTTCTATTGTTACAATTCTGGAGATGCAGTGATGTTACCGTATAAAGCATTATCAACCTACCGGCAAAAAATGTTTCTTAAGCGCTGATTTGAAAGAATTGATATCAATTATTGTTTTTATAGCTGTTGGTAGCTTATTCCAAGCTAAAGGACTCTGTACGGTGAACGATCCTTTACCCAGCTCGGTATTTGTCCATGGTACGTAAAGGTTGTTGCTTTTTCTTGTTGTCCTGTCACTTCTAAATCCAACTAATGTCAGAGGAAAAATCCATGTTGGTAATAAATTATTCAATATTTTATAAACTAATAGAATAGGTCGTACTGTATTCTTTGTTCTATATTTAGCCATTCTAATTTCTTTAAAATTGCCTTCCCATCAGTCCTTTTGCCGCAAAGTTTTGGAGTTTTTGTATTCGATGTTGTTGTTGTTCAGGCATAGTGCCCCTTACCTTCAAACAGCAGTTTACCATGCTTAATGCAAGCGACTGAACAACCGTTTTGCGCATTTCATGATCAAATCTGTCTTTTATTCCATTTATGTATGTGTGGGATGCTGCCACAAAGATCCATGCAGGAAATGGAATGAAGGGTGACAAATTAAACCCGTAGATTCTTTAAAATCTTGTAATGAAGATATACGGACACCAACGTGAAAGCAGCGGGAAGCAGGTCTGTGCTTGTCACTACAATGACCACTGGACAGTGACTGATTATGTACACGGCAGGAAAAAAAGCAGTGTTGACACATTTAATTACATTGTTGCCACTATGCATAATGAAATAGTGGTCTTACAATATGTGCAATGGGAAATACAAAGGGAAACATGAATACCATTCTTCTGCAAAATAATATTAAATCAAATATACATTAATGTTCATAAACTGTACGTAATGTAATTAATATACAGCATAACATTAAATGTCTATACACCTCCCTCCCCTTTACGCTCGTAGCAGTGTCTCGAGCGGAACATTAATTCCTCTGAGCTAATCGAGGTGAATGATGAGGGACATTGGAGGGTTTGAGTGATGGCTCTCTTTCCTGGCCAGAGCAAGGGGACACAGGGACTTGGGGAGAGGTGTCATCACTAATATTAGCCACTGGGCGTAAATGTCTTCGGTTTCAAAGCCATACACGACCACTTTGAAGGCGTACTTCGTATTTTCTTGACATTCCACGGCTCATCACGATGCCGACCTTGTCCCATCGAAGCGTCGTTGTGTCCTGTATCCTAACTCGCTGGCCCATGGTGAGCTTGGGTAGAGGGCGGGCATGAGAATTGTAAAGGCTCATGGCCTTGTTGGTTTGGGAAGCAGTGCGACGGTCGTAATCATCAGTCTTAGTTTGCCACTCCTCTGTGAATGATCTGGGGTGAGCCGGAACACAAGTGCGGAGAGGATGGCCATAGAGAATCTGCGCAGGGGAGCGTCCGGTGGGGTTCGGTGTATTTCAAAGCTCCAGCAGTCCTCTATCAAAAGCTTCACAATCTATGTTCCCGGATGGGGCAGTCTTGATGATAAGGTGTTTAACAGCTTTCACTGCAGCTTATCATTAGCCTGAGGGTAATGTGGAGAAGTGATGATGTGATGAACTCCCCAGCGGTCAGCAAATTGCTTGAAGTCATGGCTGGAAAATAGGGGTCCTCCATCAGTTCGTAAGCGGAGTGGAACACCAACCTCGCAGAAGAAAACACAGAACATTCTTGTAACTCGGGCTGCAGTTGTGTCACGTCCACAGGGAACAACCACAGGCCAGCCTGAAAGTCTATCGGCAATAACAAGGAAGGATTTCCCTGCCACGTGGAAGAAGTCAGCTGACACATTTTCGAAGGGCCGGGATGGATGGTCGTCACACATGTAAGGTTCTCGTTGCTGACTAGGGAGAAGCTGTTGGCAAGCCTCACAGCTTTCTACTTTACTCTTGATATCTGCATTGATGCCTGGCCAGAATACTGTCTGCCTTGCACGACGTCGAGTAGCTTCAATCCCTCGGTGGCTGTCATGGAGTCGATCCAAGGTGCGTCTACGGAGGGCTGCAGGGATGATGATCCGGGGGTCCATACAATACTAACTCTCCATCCACGTAAAGGTTGTCCAACAGCTTCCAATACGGGAGGGCGGAAGCGTGGAGATCGTAGCGGTTGGTAGGAAAGCTGTTGGAGACGTAGTGAACGAGACGACTGTAATCTTGATCCTGAGATGTGGCCGTGCGGATTTCTTGTAGAGACTTGTCTTCTTCGATGATGGGTCCTGTTGCCTGGTCATCAGTAGAGGTGGCGGTGCTGGCAACGATACGCCTGACATGTGCAGTCAAAGTAGTGCACTCCTCTTCATCTTCAGGTGTGGGGCGACTGGTTAGGGAGCAAGACAGGGCGTCTGGTATGCAAAGTTGTTTCCCTGCGTGCCATACTGCAGTGAAGATGAAGGGGGCCACTTCCATCTTGAGGCGTTGAAGGCGTGGATTCTCAATAGCATCCAATGTGTAGTGATTGAGAATTGGTATCAAGGGAGGATGGTCAGTCATCAAGGTGAAATGCTGAAGTCCCGACAAGTATAGGCGGCACTTAGCTATAGCCCAAGTGATTGCAAGTAGCTCCAGCTTTATGGTGGCGTAGCGCGTCTCTGTATTCGTAAGGAAACGAGAGCCACACTAGACGAGACGCATCTGACCTCGGCCGTTATCTTGAAGTAGGGCATAGCCGAGACTGTATAGGCGTGAGGCATCTGTTTGTAGAACCACAGCGAGGTAGGATTGAAGGGTGCTAGGAGAGGTGGTGAAGTCAGAGCTGTCTTGACTTTCTTAAATGCTCGCTCATGGTCGGGCGTCCAGACGAATGAGTGTTTGGGGCTCATCAGTGGGTGTAGGGGCTGTGCTGCTGCTGTGATGTCTGGAGTGAAGTCGGCAAGTTGATTGACAAGACCCATAAATGACCTGACGTCTGTGACATTGGATGGTGTAGGGAAGTCACGTATAGCTGATACCTTGTCGGGGTCTGCTGTAATACCATCAGGTGATAAGACATAACTGCAAAAGTTAACTTTAGGGGCGGCTACAGTGAATTTCTCCTTGTTGAGGGCGATGCCATATTGACGGCATCTGGTCAGCATTTGGTGCACATGTTGTAGGTGGGAAGGGAGATACTCGTTGGAAAGGAGGATGTCATCTACAACCTTCACACAGTTGGGAACACCTTGTAGTGCCGTGTCTCCACGGAGGCACTATGCATCACCTGTTGCTGAAAATGCCATTGGGCCGTGACAGTGCTGGAATCTTCCATACAAAGTTATAAATGTAGTCAGGTGGCGGTCCTCTTCTGCCAACTCCATTTGCCAGTAGCCATGCAGGGCATCCGCTATGGTGAAGTACTTCGCAGTAGGAGAGATGTTGCGGACAGCATCATGGGGCATAGGTGAAGGGTGTGTAGGGTGGGCTACCTGAGAATTTAGGTGGGTGTGATCCACAGTGATGTGCACACCTTTGTCCTTGGGTACCAAGACCATGGGATGGCACCATTCAGAGGGTTCGTCGCCTGCTGGTCTGATGATTCCTTGTTGCACCAAGGAGTCAAGTTCCTCTTTCACTTGATCTCTGAGAGCGAATGGAATGGGCCTGGGTGTATATGTACAGCAAATGGTGTAGCACCAGGTTTCAGGTGAATCCTCATTGGAGGGCCTGCCATTTTCTTTAGTGGCTGGGTTTGTAGATCCTTCTTGGATATGAGACGTCGTATGAGATGTCGCTGAAGTGCCGAAGAAAATAGTCCTTAATAGCTGCAGGTGACGTCATGGCAGAGGCAGGAAACTGAGTGCATCTGTTGACATGTGTTACCTTGAGGATGGGCTTCGGAAATTCCGGTGACACTATGGCGAGGGCTCGGCAATGTTCACGGGAGAGGAGGGGAGTCTGGATATCCTCATGAACATATATGGTTGCTGAGCAAGACTTGTTGCCAAGACGAAGTGTTGCCTGTAAGTATCCTACAGCCGGTGTCATGGGGGATCCATCTGCTGTCACGACGTCTGTCATGGGTGGAGGTTCAAGCCTTGTCCGAGGTATGCGGAGTGCATCCAAATGTATGGTGCCAATCACTGTGATGTCCGCTCCTGTATCGGGGATTAGCTGGAGATGTGATGATATATCGCCAACTGACAGAGAGACAGTGACTGGTGTGGGGGACTCGCTACCCAAGTTATCACCCACGAAATGGCAGCTGGGATTTGACTTATTAGGAGGAGGTGAAGCTGTATACCCAGTCTGACTTTTCTTGGCCGACCTGCACATCTTCTCAAAATGTCCCTGTTTCTGGCAGGTCTTGCACTGAGCTTCCTTAGCAGGGCATTTCTGAGTGCGGGGCAAATGACCCGTGCATCCACAGTTATTGCACAATACACCCGTGGCTGGGCATTGTCCGGAATCGTGTTTGCGAGAGCAATATTGACAAGGGTCACTGTTCGGAGACTGGTGAGAACGTTGGTCTGGAGATCGATGAGAAGTCCTCTTCTGTAGACTCTGGTTCTTCTTGTATGTAGATACTGCATTGACCTAGCTAGGGGAAGATGCAATGGCTGATGCAGTCACGCGTGTAGATTCGTAGGAGCGGCAGCATGTCACGAACTCTGCGAGGGTAGATGAGGGTTGCCAGGGGATAAGGCGTTGTATTTACTCTTTGTCTCTCACATGCATCAAAATTACCATTTGCAATTGCCGTTCAGTGCAGGAGGTGGGGTTGCCAGTGCATAAGTCCACTTCATCAGCGAGATCCTTGAGGCGTTTGTAGTAGTCTGCAAACGATTCTCCGACAGCCTGTTTGCAGGACAACAATTCCCTGATTCATAAGGCTTCATTTCTGAGGCTGTGAAAGTGCCTTTGCAGTGTATCCGACCACTTTGTAAGGGAAAGTGATTTGTTGGTTGGGATGCCCAGTGTATGCATAAGGAGGTGCTGGATGTCCAGGGAAATGCAAGTTTTCAGGTGAATCAGCTGGGAAGTTTGATGTAACCTATCAAGTCCAACTAATGCTGCATAATCCTCAAAACGGAGTCTCCATTGGCAAAACGCTTGGTACATTGCATCTTGTTGCAGGAGGTGGTGGTGGATGGACCATAGGCTTGCTAGAAATTGTAGGTGTATGTTCTGAGAAGCCAGGGGGTGGGGGAACAGATGTAAAAGGAGGTGCAATCATGGGGTTAAGATGCTGGGGTTGCAATCCCACAATCTGTCCTGATAGCAAAGAGAAAAGAGACATGAACTGCTGGTTGTCTTCCTGTCTTGCTTGCTCCATCTGTAGTCTGAAGTTCTGCTCCTCTTGTCGTTGTCGGTCTTGCTCTTGCATGCTGGAAGTCTGCAGAAAGTGTATAAGATGAAGTATGTCATTATTCTGGTCTCCTGTCCTATTGGGAGTCAGGGGAGGAGGGAGAGTGGTGCTGGTATCTTCATCAGCAGTGGGGAGGTGCACAGGTACCTCGTCTCTCATCAGACCCTCTGTTTGATCCTCTGCCTGATCCGCTGTCTGCTCCTCTGTCTGATCCGCTGTCTGCTCCTGTCTCATCCGCTGTCTGATCCATTAAATCAATTAGCTTTTCCTCTTGCTGAGCCATATCATGTTTGGTGTTGTAAGAGAGCTTGAGATCTGTAGAATGCCAGAAAAATATCCAAGTCGCTGTATGTATGCGAAAGAAAGCACTTTGGATATTTAAAAATTACAATGTGAAATAAACAGCAGTTGGGTGGGGTGAGCGTTTGGCGACTGGCCGGCGGCGGGGTGGCCGGCGGCCGCCTCGGGCCTCAGTCACCATCGATGCATGATGAAAGGAATACATATGGTGGGGGCTCCTGAGAAAACAGACGCCAGAATTCAAATGTCCTGAAGTAAGCTTGGCAAGGACACTAATATAATGCAACACAACACTAACACACTGTCACTCTAACACTGCACTGCACAAACACTGTATCACTCTTGGAGACACTGTATCATTCTTGGAGATACTGTCGTTGATATCTTGAGTCACTGTAAGGAATCCAATGTGCGAGACGAGAAGTGAGCGGCAATGGCGGTCGTCTTCTTGGAGTCCATACGTGCGGTTACTCACTGTGCCATGTGTGGGATACTACCACAAAGATCCATGCAGGAAATGGAATGAAGGGTGACAAATTAAACTTGTAGATTCTTTAAAATCTTGTATGAAGATATACGGACATCAACGTGAAAGCAGCGGGAAGCAGGTCCGTGCTTGTCACTACAATGACCACTGGACAGTGACTGATTATGCACACGGTGGGAAAAAAAGCAGTGTTGACACATCCAATTACATTGTTACAATATGTGCAATGGGAAATACAAATGGAAACATAAATACCATTCTTCTGCAAAATAATATTAAGCAAATATACATTAATGTTCATAAACTGTACGTAATGCAACTAATATACAGCATAACATTAAATATCTATACTATGTAAATTAGTGTTCCATTCACTTTCCTGCTGACTTCATTTACATGAGCATCAAAACACATGTACTGATCGAAGAAAAATCCGAGGTTTTTTACAAGGTCACTTCTAATAGCATGGCCATTGAAATTTATAACTGTAATGATAGCTATAAGAAATAATAGTAGATAGGGTAGCGTAAAAACAGAGAGAGAGAGAGAGAGAGAGAGAATAATCAAAGTACAGTAAAATAACGAGAGAGAAAACGAGGAAGAGAGAGAGAGAATTGAGCTTTAGTGTGTGAGCCAGAATTTGATCAACAAAACCTTAGTCACACACACACACATATCTATATCTATATATATATTATATATATAGATAGATAATATATAATAGATTATATATATAATATATATATATATATATTATATATATATTATATATATATATTATAATATATATATATATAGATATATATATATATATATATATACTGTTATATATATATATATATATATATATATATATATAGAGATTATATATATATATTATATTATATTATATTTTATATTATTATATCTATATATTATATATATATTTATATATAATATATAATATATATATATATATATTATAGATATGGGTGTTATATATTATATATATATATATTAATATATTATATATATATATATATTATGTAATATATATATATATATATATATTATAATATATATTATATACGATATATATATATATTATATAATATATATATATATATTATATATTATATATATATATATATTATATATATATATATAATATATTATATATATATATATATGATATATATAGTATATATATATATATATATATAATATATATATATGTATATATATAGATATATTTAATATATATATATATATATATATATATATATTTATACTATCATATATATATCATATATATAATATTATTATATATATTTTATATATTATATATATAATAAATATAATAATATATATATATATATATATGTATATATATATATATATATATTATATACTATATATATATATATATTATAATAATATTATATATATATAATATATAATAACATAATTTTAAATATATATATAATTATATACATATAAAAATATATATATATAGATTATATAATATATAATTAATTAATATATATATTATATATATATTTGTCATAAATAAAGACTGATAATATGTATTGTTGTGACATTTCTTGGAATGTGAAGACTGTTCACTTTTAACTTCCCATAGAGACAGATTCCGAAGTGATGACCTGAGAAAGCTGATAAATCATTTCTGGGATGGTGTGATACGAAGATGATTATTTAAACAGGTCAACATTCGTTCTGTAGATAAGTGAGTTCACGAGGGCTTATTCAAGGTGCCTTTGAAAACTGGCTATGACCAGTTACCGATGAGTGTGAATTAGTGTGTACGTGTACGAACTATGTCTATTCTTAATGGCTTGGTTTAGCCGAAACTAGGGAGACAGCTACGGGAGAAAAGGCAGAATGCTGGGATAGCTCTGCGAAAGTCTATTTATTAAGTGTTAAAGTTCCAGGCTGCAATGGGTGAGTTATTATAATTTAGCCAAAGGGATGGCTTGTTGTTTGTTTGATATCTTGTAAAGATGTTCCATTTTCTTACTTTGTCTTTACAATTGTGTGTGTGCACACTAGTGTGTTCTCCTGTCTTTTAAACAGGCGGTTCTAGTGAGGGGCCGAGTGTCCTAGGGACAGAGTGTCCCATGTGGGGTGAACTATAATATTTTGGAGGAGAGATATTTGGTGTGACTAATTACTGATTAAGACATTTAAATACCGGGGGATTATCTGAGTTAGTTGTCTGTGAGACTTGAACTATTATCTTTCCATGGTTGATCTTGTTAAGAACTTGAGTTATTCAACTAGCACATTACTTTGAATAAAACGTTATATTTTTTGTAACTCCGACTCTAATTCAATGACCTGATGGAATGGAGAGAGAGAGAGAGAGAGAGAGAGAGAGAGAGAGAAAGGCTATGCCAATGATCACCTTGAGAGAGAGAGAGGGGGGGGGAGAGAGATTGAGTGTAACCAGTTCGCCTTAACGCAATGGCTAAACGCATCCCGAAATGTTAAATACCTTCGCTGGTAATAGTTTGGTGTCAGCGGATAGGCAACAGTTGTTGGCAGGCGGTTTATTTCAGTTAATAACTTGTGGGGGTTATGGTGTGTCCATCTAGTGGTAGTACTGAGCAAAGAGAATTGAACTGGACTCAGCATTTTGCCCAGAGCGAGCTGCCTCGAGGGGTCGGGCACATTCAGTTAGAGCTAAGACATTGTGAGTGCATTCCCGAGACGTCCGTGTGTGTGTGTATTAGCGTTTTTGCGCGGATTCCGGGTTTTCTCTCATTTAGAAGTGGTGAGTGTTAAAAAGTGTTTTATTTTGAGTCCTGGGTTTTTTTTAATCATTTTGTGTTATGGGATTGGTTTAAGATATAAAATTTTTTTTTCCCATTAGTAGCAGAAAGTAACATGTTTTTTTTTTTATTGGCGCATGTTTAGAAGAGACGCATTCTTCTTTGTGTTGACATATGCGTGTGTATGAATGATTTTCATACATGCGAAACTGTGCTTGAATTGCATTTTTTGCTTGGACAAAGAGCGCCCACTCGTTCTTACGCGCTCACTCACCACATTTTACTGCTGAACAGGCCCAGAAGGGTATTAGGGGTATTGCAAGGGGAGGGTATTAATGGTCTACCTCGGGGGATACTCAAACACTGTTCAGGGGGGGTGTTCTAGCGCTCAGAGGAGGGTGAAACTTTTTTTTAGTGGGGGATGAACTCCTTTTTTTTCTTTGTGTCGTGGCATCGGGGATGAATTTGCCCTTGATAATGAATTTCCAATGCCAGGACATCAGCTGATAATGATTGGTTGATGATGTGAGATGCCCGTAGGGTTTTTTTTTTTTAGAAAGAGATTTTCTTTCTCTTGAGTGAAGAGAAAAGGAAATGAAATGCATATGGGATGTGTGTAAGTTTTCCTTATGCTTTGGAAGGCTTAGTTATAATGGGGACACAGAGATTATTGTTTTTTTTATTGTGTTGAAGAGATTACTTTAAAGTGGTGCTGACTGGTGATGAGTGTTGAGTGATGATGATTGATGACTGATGTTGTCAGTTGGTGATGCTGACTGATGATGATTGCTGACTGATGTTGTCAGGTGGTGTTGATTGTGGGGGATTGGCAATATTGGTGTATACTGGGGGAATTGCAATGTTAATGCCCTTACTTGAGATATTTGCAGGAGAATTATTACTATGGGGAATTCTTATTATCATTATTATTTGAGATATTTTATGGGGGGTACTTCAGTAGAATTATCATGATTTGAGATATTTCATGGGAGATTATTTTATAATTATAACAGATAATTATATTATGGAGAATTATTACAATGAATTATGGGAGAAGTTTTGTGGTTAATTATTTATTGAGTTTTTATGACTTTGGAGAATATGTCAGTCGTTCATGAGTGATGAATCTGGCTGAATCTTGATGAATCTATGCTGAATTTTGCTAAACTTTTGGTGAATTTTGTGCTGAATTTTTGGTGAATGGGCAAGCATTAATATTGGTGATGTTTTTATACTAATACTGGTGATTTTGATGATAGCAATTTTGGTGATACTGCTGATAATGATACATGTGTTTTTTTTATATATATACTAATACGTGGGTGCTGTAATGCTATCAAGCGTGTTGTTGTTTTTTTTTTTAATTTGGGAGGAACTAACAACACATTTTTTTTTCTTTTTTATGAGTTCAGCAGAAAATTGCTTGACATCTACGTGAGTCACAGAGATAGTTAACAGTGCCGTTGATTTTTCTTTTTTTGGAAGTTAGCCATCGCTGACAAGTTTTTTTTTTATCATGGGTGAATTTGAATTTATTTTTTCTCCAGTTTGTGAGAATTTTTTAGTATCTCAGTTCATGACTTAAACTCATTGTTCGGGAACGTGTTTGTGTTTTCAGCTGTTTGAGATATATGGGAGAATTTTTC
>NC_087213.1:43282650-43360150 GCF_015104395.2 Macrobrachium nipponense
TCCTCATTTCATGCTAGCCTTTGTCGCGACAATACTATGTGGCAGCTGTTGTGAATGGTACTGCAACGGTTCACCAGTTTGTGCCAGATGGAGGGAGGCCAATAGTCCTACCTTAGGGGATAGGGTCCAACCTGTACACAGGGACAGCCTGATTGGAAACACTTACAAATTTTAGCAATTTTACCACAAAATTAGTACACTTGACTTCATATTTACAAATTTATAAGGTAAATTACAAACACGATTGGGTCGTTCTACCCTTACTTTGCAGAAAAGTTGAAGCGGCCACGCGACCACGAGATTCTAAGTAAAACTCACAAAAATGCGGTAACTCTTCTCAAATAGACACATGACCGTGATCTTGAATCATTACAAAATCACTGTAAACATTAGTTTACACTCGAAAGGCGATGATGGCATAGATACAAGCGGATTACTTACTCAAGTTACACAGTCACCATAGTCACTTACAGCTCCCTCTTGGAAATAATACTCACATCTTAAACTGTAGCTTCCCCTCTGCCCTACTAATCAGGTTGAGATCTCTGGATAGGAGAGCGATTGGAGTGGACGAGCCTTTTTATACCCTCGTGGGATTGTCAATTTTGATTGAATTAAATTTTATAGAAAGGATTTATTTCCTTCACGTTAAGTCATAGAAAAATATGCACACTTATTTTTTCACATCCTCCACCTTCCAAAATAATAATAATAATAATAATAATAATAATAATAATAACAATAATAAAGTAAAATAACGGAAGAGGCAAAAGGAAGGCAATAAGGACAAGCGAACATGGTTTCGGGGGATCGAGGGCCAAAGGTGCACGCAGTGCTACGGTACGCGTCTAGCTCTCGGCGACAAACAGTTACAGCAATGAGTGATCACTCAACAAATGGCAAAAGCATGAAATATCAATATACAAGGCAATCAGTGTCAAAAGCAATGTACAAAATGTAACTCAATAAATGCAAAGAATGGTTATAAAATGGAATTAAACTAAATTCAAGCAATGATAAAGCATCATGGAAAGCAACATAGCAACATCAATTCAATAGCAATATAGTAAGCAAGACAGGCCACATCATGGCAACGCCAATGAGCATATGAAAAGGTAATTCAAGCTCATAAGCAATATATCAACAGCAATGCATTGTACGTGATTCTGTCAATGCAACAAATTGATACACAAATGTATTCAAAATTCCTCTCATGGAACGTGCAATCAATTCAGTGCTTGTCATAGAACATATTATTATCAATACCAACATCAATGATAGCAATCAGGGTAACACAAAAATGATTCATCAACTGAGTAAACAGTTCATGCAGTAATCATAAAAGCATGAAATAAGTATGCTACAAAACCAACCATAAGAATTGCAACAAAGGGATTACATGCATATAGCGATCGTTACAATCGAATAGTGTCCAAGTGTTCCACTCGTCATTCAGTCAATAGCAATCAGTTGCCCAACACTCTGGGGACCACCCATATCGAGTCTTTCAGTCCGTCGATTTAACTCTCTTCTTCACTAATTTCAACCTGACTCTCACCGTTACCTGATGTGTCATAACCATCGTCGTTCTGTGTCCCTTCTTCTTTGCTCTCGTAGTCTTGGGTGTTGATTTCAAGCAGGACGATGTGTTGTACTGCTCACAGGTGCTTCTCACCTTCGAAGAATACCATAAGTGACCTGATGACTCCCTTACTGCCAGGGTAGTCTTCAATGATCTTACTGAGGGGCCATTGACTGCGTTTCTGTTGATCAGCCCTGACCAACATGATGTTGCCGGGAGCTTCTCGTAGGTCGTGTCGCTCCTGTAGTGACTTCAGGTAACCTTCCCTCTAAAAACGTTTGAAGCGGTCGAGGGTCTCGGTTAGTCTGAAGTACTGTTGACACAGTTGGCGAGTGGTCAATGTTGGATGCATGTCCTCGTGAGAAACCATGGGCAGCAGCGCTGCAGCAGACGAACTAATCTCCATGGATTAGGTGTGATGGTGTGAGGGCTTCATCCTCATGCATGTCCCCTCAGCCTCCTTAATGAGGGTTCGAAGCTGTTCTTCATCGAAGATATTGCATCGTAGGGTGGTAGCCAACATCCTTTTGACTACCCCAATTAACCTCTCGAAGAATCCCCATTTCCAGGGAGTCTGGAAGATCCATGATACATGTTCTGCACCTTCCTACTAATCTCCTGGTGGTAGCCCTCAACCCTGGGCTCTAACATTTCTGTCGAAGGAGAGTCATTAGAATATTGACCCTACAATGCATATGAGTGAGGGGGAGGTGTTTTAGGTATAAAGAGACTAATTGACCTTTTGAAGGCAACAACATCAATTCACTTTTGCTGTTACTTACGTTAACTAATCTATTTTGAGTTAAAATAACGCCATCGCGCATGACGAAACTCATTTGTTGGATAAAATTAGCAATATGAGTGGGGACTCTCACACCACTCTAATCTGCTACACACCATAGTAAGGTGGTGTCTTGCTCTAAGTAGACTAGTTTGGAAAATGGATCTGCCTGGCAGTTCCTGAATTTGAGCGCAAATGTCATGCATTCATGCATAAGTCGTACAAAATCAACATTACTCCCCTGTAATTTCCAAAGTTCTGTTGGCAGACTCAGTGTCCCTTCTCCCTGAACTCTCTCGGGGAAGCTACAATCACATTCACAGCTCGTTGTCGGATAGTTTCTCCTTCCTCGGCATACGGCTCGGCTATCCCCTGTTGTCGCAGAAAGGCTGGCCCTTCATGCCACAAACGGTTCAGTTTCGGCTCATTCAAGGTAGAGCCAAGGGTCAGGATGTCAGCTGGATTCTATTTGGTGGGGAGGTATCGCTGTTCGATGCCACACTTCTCTTGGATTGAGACTCTCCCTCACCCGGTTAGAGATGAGTGTGTTTTTGTTGCCTACGTTCCTGCCCACCCAAACTATATAGCTACCTTGCTATCAATCCAGACCACAATGTTTGAGATACTTAGCAATCTGAACAAATGCTTACTCAACCTAAATCCTAGCAACAAAGCTAAAAGTTCTAGCTTAGGAATGCTTAACCTGGCTTGTTTTTGGGATGTAACCCTCATCTTAGATGTCAAGATATCTACTTCACTACTTGATCTGCTCCCTCCCTGACATAGGCTACTGTACCATAAGCCTTACTGGAGGCATCAGTAAATAGATGTAATTCAGTATTTCACTGGATGATTCCTCTTTTGAATTTGTACTAAATGGGACTGACTAAACCCAAGGGGTCAAAGTTTGCTACTAGGAGGGACAACAACTTATGTTTAGTGAGCTTGGTGTCACTCAGATCCTTTCTCCTTTCGTTGCAAGACTTCAAACTCAAACTATCTTCGCTTCTATTCCATAACATCCCCAGCACAGGGAATACTTTTGATATGTCAGAGATTAAGGCATGGTGGTCCCAGCGGAACTTAATGAGCAGATCGTACAAGTTCAACTAAATTAGGACCAGGGTACAAGCAATCGTTGAGTGAAAGTTCCCCTTTTACTTTTGATGATGCATTGAAGACAATGTGCAAGGGTGTCATGAGACTGTTTTTTACAGTAAGGCAAATAATAGCCCTCAATTTGGGATTTGCAACTTCCTGAATGAATCCTGCAGATAAATACGTCTGAAGGACGTTTTCGTAATCATTACGGTAGCTAGGATCTTTGAGAAACTCTGTTTGTTCCGATACGTAATACAAACCCTCGGTCCTTTAACAATAGGAAGGTAACTAGCGGCAGCTGGGACGGTCGTAAGCTTCGAACAAGGGGAGAACGGTAGTTAACTGCTTGTCCGATCGTGCGCGCGAGCGGTGAAGAATCACTTTTGCTTTCGGCCGTGGTGTGACAGGACGTGTTCGTCATCGCTCTGCCCGCTATTTCGTCGTGTGCTTTGGATGTTTTTACAATTTCTTCTGACTGGTTTGTTAGTGGTTGTGAATGAAATTGTAAGTACTCTTTTTCATTTTTCATTATTATTGTGATTGAAGTGAATAATGGATCTCGAAGAGCTTTCGCCGCGCCCACCAGTTGCCCGTAGAGTGTGTCCCGGGCTGGAGGGGCGTAAATGCGGCGGATTTCGCTCTTTTCCTGAAATAGATCCCCATGAATTGTGTTATCGGTGCCGGGGGCGCGAATGTTCCCGGACCGAACCATGCAATGTTTGTAAGAATTGGTCCGAGGCGCAGTGGGTGCTGTACGAGGGTAGGAAGAGGCGTAGATCGACCAAGGAGTCGTCGGAAAGCTCTCCAGCGACTCCTTTGGTGACGGATACCTTGTCATCCTTCCTGCCCCCAGCTCAGCCCCCACGGTTTGCGCCTTCCCCTGCGGGGGGGGTTTCGGAGTCCTTCTCCTCACTCGATCCGTCGAGTGTGGAGGAGGGCGCTCGATACCCGGATGTTCAATTGTATTCGGGGTCTTCCGTCCGCTCTGGGTGGGGTTCGTCCTCCCCCAGGCGTGAGGATGCCCCTCTAACTGACCCGACCGTTCCTCCCTCAGGTGTGCCTTCTGTGAGTGACGACCTTGGGCAGGTGTGGGCGTCGTTGGGACTGCAGAGCGCTCCCAGTATCCAGGGCTTAATTCAGCGATTGGCGGGGCCGGCAGTAGTTACTCATGGTGTAGTGACAACGACAACAAATACTGTGTCTACTCCAGCATACGCCGCCCCTCCTCATGTGGTTTATACGCAACATATTGCTTCTGTATCCCCGACAGCATCAATCCAAATGCCGATTGCTGCCGTACCTAAGAGGGGCGTGCCGCCTCCACCTGGTTTCTATGTGCTGCCGACCCCCGACTTTCGCTGTCCAAAGAGTTCTCCCCTGGACCTGCCGCCCGTCCCGATGATGAAACTGGCTGAGTTTGAGATGCCTGTGACGCCTGACTATGCTGCCGTACCTGCCGTACCTGCCGCTAGTGTTGCTGGCCCAGCCGCTCGCGCCGCTCCTACGAGGCGCGCTGTGCGTGACGCTCCTGCTGTTGCTGGTCCTGATGTTGCTGGTCCTGCTGGTGCTGGTCCTGCTGGTGCTGGTCCTGCTGTTGATGTTCCTGCCGCTCCTGCCGTGGCTCCCCCTGCCCACGTCGCGTCTCGTCATGGAGGTGCTGCCCCGGACTCAGGTCTTTCCGGACAGGTTCAGTCGGGGCGTGTTGCTTCGGCAATTGGCCCGACTTTTCCATGGATGGAGAGAGCTGACGAAGAAGAGGAAGAAGAAGAGGGAGGTGTCGTCGTCGTCTTCATCGTCTTCTTCGTTGTCTGTTGCCGCCTCTCCCCCTTCGACTTCTAAGGCTTCCAAGCCAAAGAAGAAGAAGGCTGCCTCCTCCCCCCCTAAGAAGGCTCCTTCGGGACCTTCGAAGGGCCCGTCTCACTCCGGTGTGACGGGGGGTGCTTCTGCTGGTCCTCCTGTTCCCTCGGGAACAGGGCCCGTCTCCTCTTCTGAGAAGAAGAAGAAGATGGGGACCAAGGGTGTGCTGGCTACTGCTGGTACATCCTCGCCTGGTCTTGGTAGCGCTGCTGCTAAGCCAGGTACCGGCTCGGCTTCTCGTCCGCGAGAAGTTCCGAGTGTACGGTCTCCTTCGGTGACCGTGCAGCCAAAGTCAAGACGCCTGAGTTCGCTCAACGTCATGACCGAGGCACGGAGCAGAAGACTGTCGAAAGTCGCACAGGCGACTCTCGCCAGGCCAGCGGCCGCTCTCGTAGCGACCAGCCGGTACCTCGGGTTGACGTGACGGTCTCTGACCGGCAGCGGTTGGACGTGCTGTGAGGACGCTCACCGGTCTCACCGCGAAAGCGAGCTCTGCAGATCACATGACCGCCGCTCCCACAGGGACCGGACGGAGATGGTGGCCAGCAGCAGCTCGTCTGACGCACGGGACCGGGGTCGACGTGCTCAGTCGAGCCGCTCGCCACAGGTGAGCGGCACGGCCAGGCCTGCAGATCGATCCCCACCGCGGGTTGGTGATCGGCTGCAGCCCCCCACGTACGCTGGTCCTGCCAGCAAGCGGGGGGGGGGGGGGGGGGAGCGTCAGGTCTGCCTCTCCACTACCTTCAACTTCCTCGGGGTACACCGGGAAGAGCGAGGTAGCTAGGAGTGATCGTGAGAGGTGCGCCGCTCACGATCCCGTCACGATGCCGCACGCGCCAGGTATGGTCTTAGGACCAGCCAGGTCGTACGCGCAAGTGGTTGGAGGCGACCGTCAGGGGTCTGTTGCTGTTCCTCCTTCTGAAGGAGGAGGGTCTCGAGAGCTGCTCTTGTTGGAGGGACTGGACGGTCCTACTCCTCAGGACGCTGTAACTCCCGAGATCCAGAGGAACTTTGCCCAGGTTATTGCGCTGATTCGTCAGCACAACGACCTGGGGGAAGGATCGCCGCTACCACCATCTGAGCCCACGTCCCGGCTCGAGTCATTTTGGGGCCCGAAGAGGGAACCCAAATTGACGTGATCAGAGCTTGCAGACTCAGTCCTTGACCAGGTGGAGAATTTCGTCTCAGGACGAGAGGATTCGCTTAAGTCAGGACGGTCTTCCAAGCTACTTCCTCCTCCTCTGCAGCGACAGAGGAAGTTCTACATGCCTTCAGTGGATCCAATACCGCCCAAACAGGTTAACCCGGAGCTAGCTAGGCTAACTCCAGGTGTGTCCCTGCAGCAGCTCCTGTCGGAGAACTTGTGGTTCTCGCAGCAGGAGGCACTGGGCCTGGAAGCTACCGCTATGGCGGCATTCCAGGCAGTCTCTTGGTTGGATCTGTGGTCCCTCACAGTATCCAAGGTCGCGGCCGACTCTGGGGGCGCTGCCCTCGAAGACGACCCCGACTTCAGGAGACTGTACCAGTCTGGAGGTAGGGCCATCTCCTACCTCGCCCATCAGACGGCAAACCTGTGTGCCAACTTGGTTCTCCGTCGTAGGGACGCTGTCCTTACACGAGTAGCCAAGGGGGCTGGGTGTGAGGCGGTAAATGGACTCCGTAATGGACCTATGAAGAGTTCCTCCGCTCTCTTTCCCGGAGAGATGGTGGACGCTGCGGTGGAGAGACGGCGCACTGATGACAGTGACCGTCTGGTTCACCAGGCAGTTACGAAGGTTTCTGGGCAACCTCGTGCAACTGCGGCTAAGCCTAAGAGTTTAGCTAGCGCTTCCTCGGCTGCTAAGACGGCTGCTCCATCGAAGCCCCGAGGAAAGACTCTTCCTGCTTCAACTTCTGGTAAGGGAGGCCGTAACCAGCCCTCCTCCCAGCCCTCCTTTCCCCGAGGAGGTGCTGGGAAGAAGTCGAAGCGAGGTGGGAAACGCTAGGGACGGCGTTCCCCCTCACCTGCTGCCGGAAGTGGGGGGGTGCCTAGCGAGCCATTGGGCAACTTGGCAGCGCTACGGTGCCGAGACCTGGATAGTAGACGTCCTTCGGGAGGGATATCTGCTACCCTTCGAATCTCGGCCACCCCTCACCTCCAACCCGGTCCATCTTCAGACTTATGTACAAGGATCCTCAAAGGACGACGCTCTTCAGCAGGAGATCAAGAACATGCTGACCAAACGAGCTGTAGAAGTCGTAGTAGATTGGTCACCGGGCTTTTACAGCCGCCTTTTCTTAGTGGAGAAGGCATCGGGGGGCTGGCGCCCGGTGATAGATCTCTCTCCCCTGAACCGATTTGTTCGCCAGACTCGGTTCAAGATGGAGACAGCACGTTCCGTGCTCGACTCCATCAGGGAGAACGATTTCATGCTTTCGGTGGACCTGAAGGATGCATATTTTCAAATACCCATCCATCAGTCCTCCAGAAAGTACCTCCGCTTCATCTTCGATGGGACGGTGTACCAATTCAGGGCACTTTGCTTCGGTCTCTCAACCACCCCACAGGTGTTCACGAGAGTGTTCACTCTGGTGTCTGCTTGGGCCCATTCGCACGGGATACGTCTTCTGAGGTATCTCGACGATTGGCTGGTCCTGGCCAGCTGCCGCTCGCAGTTGCTGCAGGACAGGGATCGACTTCTAAAGTTTTGTCGCGATCTGGGGATCGTGATAAACTACGAGAAGTCCGATCTCGAACCCAAGCAGAAGATGAAGTACCTGGGTATGCTGATCGATACGGTAGCAGCTCAAGTTCGCCCCGCAGACTTGAGGATCAGCAGATTCAGGGAGGCAGCTGGCCGGTTCCTGTCTCGGCAGGAACAGGCAGCTCAGCAATGGCAAGTCGTGATCGGCCACCTGTCGTCACTCGAGAAGTTAGTTCCTCACTGACATCTTCACATGCGGTCTCTCCAGTGGAGACTAAGGGAGAGTTGGTCACAGGTAAAGGATCCACCTTACTTCCCCGTGTCCCTCACGGAGAAGGTGAGGCAGGACCTAGCCTGGTGGCTCGACGACAGGAACCTCTTAAGAGGAGTGCCTCTACGCACTCCCCCCCCGGAGATGTTGCTGTTTTCAGATGCATCAACCGAGGGATGGGGCGCACACCTGGAGGAGTTGCTGGCTGCAGGTGTGTGAGACCATCACGACAAGCACCTTCACATCAATGTCCTGGAACTCAAGGCGGCGTTCTACGCTCTCCAAGAATTCCAGGACCGCTTGGTGGGACACTCAGTGGTGTTGATGTGCGACAACACCACAGTAGTGGCATATGTCAACAAGCAGGGGGGCCTAGTGTCTCTCCCGCTACACCAGTTGACCGTGCAGGTGCACGAGTGGGCCACGGCTCACTCAATAGAGCTGTCAGCACGCTACATTCCAGGCAAGAGGAATGTAGTAGCAGACAAGCTCAGCCGTCGGGATCAGGTGATAGGGACCGAGTGGTCCCTACACCCAGAAGTGGCGGAAAGGCTCTTCAACCTGTGGGGGCGTCCAGTCATAGACCTGTTCGCCACCCGGCACAACAAAAAACTTCAGGTTTTTTGTTCAGCCGTGCTGGACCCATGGGCAGCTGCAGAGGACGCTCTTCAACACCCCTGGGACAACCTCTTCGTCTACGCCTTTCCTCCCTTTTGTCTGATTCGGAAAGTGATCAGCCGAGCGCTGGTCACTCCCAATCTCAGGATGATCCTGGTGGCTCCCAAACGACCTCAAGCCGTTTGGTATCCGGACCTGCTGGCTCTTCTTGCGGAAGAACTGAGAGAGATGCCCCACTGGCACAACCTTCTAGCCCAGCCACACGTAGAGCGGTACCACCGAGCAGTCCAGTCCCTACAACTTCATGGCTGGCTGTTATCCACCATCTCTTGCGAACGAGAGGCTTTTCTCGCAGCGCAGCAACAGAGATGGCTGGACACGTCCGACAGTCCTCTGCAGCTGTGTACCAGGGGAAGGTGGGCCGTCTTCTGTGGTGGTGTCGTAGACGGGGTCTATCTCCTCTCAGAGCCACTCTTCAGCAGGTAGCGGATTTCCTCGTGTTTCTTCGCCGAGAGAAGCTCCTCTCAGTACCCACAGTTAAAGGATATAGAGCCGCCCTGGCCCTTGTCCTAAAACTGAGGGGACTGGACATCTTGGACTCGTTCGAGATCTCCTTGCTTATGAGGAGCTTCGAAAGGTCTTGCCCACCCAGGAAACTCAGGCCCCCTGAGTGGGATGTGACTCTCGTCCTTAGGAGTTTGACTCGAAGACCATTCGAGCCACTCCGAGAGTCGTCAGACAGGGATCTGACCCTCAAGACCCTCTTCTTGCTGGCCCTGGCATCGGCAAAGAGAGTAGGGGAACTTCATGGTCTTTCCTTCAATGTTAAACATTCCAGGGGATGGGGATCTGTGACGCTCGATTTCGTCCCGAACTTCGTAGCTAAGACTCAGAATCCGTCGATCCCTGACGACAGGTTCGAGTCTTTCACGATCCCCTCCCTAATGGATTTCACCGACAACGATACAGATGAGATGCTGCTTTGTCCTGTGAGGGCGCTACGGCGCTATCTGAAGAAAACTCGACACCTCAGGCCTGAGTGTCGACGCCTCTTCGTTAGCACTGGGGTTACCAAGAAAGAAGTATCCAAGAACACACTTTCTTTCTGGCTGCGTGAGGTGATCAGGAGAGCGTACGAGGCTGATGGTAGTGATGACATCCGTACGCTCCGACCGAGAGCCCACGAAGTCAGAGGTATTGGACCCTCTTTGGCGTTCCGTAAGAACTTCTCCGTGACGCAGGTCCTGAAGGCAGGTGTCTGGGCCAACCAGACTACCTTCACGTCCTTCTACCTTCGGGATATTGCCCACAAGTCCTTGGATACTTTTTCCTTGGGACCTGTGGTGGCTGCTCAACACGTTGTGTAAGCTTACCCAGCACCCGAGCAGGCAGAACAGCATCGATTCCTGGTGTGACTGTAGGAATGAATGTGTGAATGAGAGTGCAACTGGCTTCTCTTCTCCATCTTTCTCTCTCTCTACCTGTGGGCAGAGGGTCACGGTCGTCACCATGCTGGAAAGGAATTTCGATGCAGGTAAGCTACTCGACCGAGCCCCAATCTATCCCTTTAGTTAGGGATAGAAGCAAATATCCTCCACTCCCTCCAACAAGGGGGAAGGAGTGGATGCCTACTTGAGACAAACCCATAACTTTATGTTGGCTCTTGTAAAGAGCAAGTTCTTGCTTGCTGGTACAATGAGATACGCTGGCCTCTCTCTTAGTACTTGGCTCAGAGGTCTGACCATTGATCCTGCGGTGCACACCCCGATCAATCGGACAGAGGTTTGGATCCCTCCCTTGCTCTTACGACCAGGGAGGCATTCCAAGGTTGGACGAACACCAGTCTGTTCACCAAAAAGACTCAGATTCCTCCCACCAAGAAGTGAGTCTTCCTATTGTTAAAGGACCGAGGGTTTGTATTACGTATCGGAACAATTGACAATTTGTCGAAAATTGCATTTTTCCTAACTATACAAACCTGAGGTCCTTTACATATAGTCCCACCTCATACCACCCCTCACTCTGCAACTTTTTGCATGGGCCTAAAGCAAAAGTGATTCTTCACCGCTCGGGCGCGCGCCAGCAGTTAACTACCGTTCTCCCCTTGTTCGAAGCTTACGACCGTCTCAGCTGCCGCTAGTTACCTTCCTATTGTTAAAGGACCTCAGGTTTGTATAGTTAGGAAAAATGCAATTTTTGACAAATTGTCATTTCTAGTATGTTCAGTTGAGCAAGAGCATTGCAATAATTGTTATCAGGCCGTTCAGACCCACAAAACGGTAGGCTTACTTGGTACCCTTGTTCGGTACTGATGATACTATTCTGAACTATTCGCATGGCAGCATGCTCAGAAATAGTTCGTGTGGTGCAATTCCAATAGTGTCTAACTTCCACCACATATCAACATCGATTTCTTTGGTAACGTGGTATACTCTCAAAGTGTGTACTACTGAAACATCTACCCCCGCTAGGGCCCACTAGGGGACTTGTCCATACAGTGTTTGCCATTGTGAGTGACGAACAGGCTCACTCCATCTATCTTAGCCATCCCCAGAACAAATAAACTGAAAAAAGTCTGCGCCTATGAGATTATTGACATTCTTAAGAAGATCTCCGCTAATTTCGTCATCAGCCATCGTATATCCCTTGTTCTGTAAATGAGTGTTTATGTTAAAAAGACTAACGTCGTCGTGGACAACAAGTTTAGATTGAATTAATTACTCTAGAACCTACATGTATGTGACATGATACAACATCAAAATTTCCATGTACAATCTGAGAACCAATGTGAGCAATATTCAGAGTTTGATTACTGGAAGTTGCAACTCTTTTGTTAACCAATTAGAGATAAAGCTGCGTTGACTACCCTTATCTAGGAACACTCGTGTATGAAAAGTTTGCTCGCGAGCCTATAGTGGTGGTAGCTGTGGGTAACAAAGTAGCTGACCGTTCAGTCGAAGGCTCATCCTTGACCATTTTAGCAGTTACGCATGACTTATCATTTTTATTTTTGCTGAACTTTCTGATTTATGTTACAGTTGGCTACTTGGTTTTTGACAGGTTGCGAAATGACCAGCAAGTGGTGAAGAATCTCCGGCAGAAAAAGTCTATGGGGAAGCACTGGCAGTACCGGGGGAATTCTTCCCTACAGAACCAGACGACCGAGATATGCCCTTTAGAAGACTAAGAGAAATAACGAAGGAATTTCCACCTTGTCAGAAGGCTTTCACAGACAGGACACACAGCTACAGACAATAAGGCCTGAGAGATGACGCACGCTGCCCACCCCTGTCCAGACCATACAGAGTCATCACAAGAAATTCCAAGGCCTACCTCATCAACATCTACAGGCTGGAAAACTGGGTATCCGTCGACAGGTTAATGCCAGCTTTCCTGATGGATAATGAAACCCAGGAGGAGACCGGTAGACGTCTGAGAATTTCTCCACAAAACAAGACCTCAAGCAAAGAAATCGACATCTTGAGACGAGACCAAGGTTGTCCCAGGGGCCAGACGAAGGACAATGCCCCGGTAAGCCCGCCGTATGACTCCACAGTTTAGACCGCCCCACAACCACAGATATCAAGAACTCAGGGACAGCTCTTGATAACAACAAGATATCGTGATTAAGATTATACAAATCTTCCAGTTATTCACTATTGATAATTGTCTTGCAGGGGAGTATTTGTAAAGACCTTCTTTACCCATTAATCATGATCATGTATCTCATCTAGGAAAGCAGCAAAAACCACACGTATATATTTGTATGTAGAATTTCCTGGCCTTCTCACCGACATATCATTCATCAATGTATGTCTATTATGTCTTTTGCTATTGTTATTTTATTAACTGCCAAGAAACACAAATTCTCCTCTGTCTGTGTGCAGGTGGCGAGGGTCGGGGTCAGGCATTCCGTTTTCGTCCGCACACTGACATGTATATCGCGTGCCCAGGTAATAAATCAGTTAGTATCTCAGTTTTGTCTCATTCTGACCTCACAATGACAATTATTTTACCAAATATTGTGTCAATTTGACCCATGAATCAAGAATGATAATTAGTTCTGCCTCTAGAATAAAACAAGACTAAATTTATGGTGGAAAGAAAGGAACATAACGTTGACAAATTGGTCAACTTTATTGCTCAAGTGTATACAAACTACAGCAGACAGAATTATAATTTTTATTTCTACATGTAGTACACATTCTCCTTGGTAAATGCTGCAAAGATAATTTACCAATCATTAAAAGCTGCTGAGAAAATAACCATAATGTAGTTTCTATATTTATTATTTACAAAACTGTATGGCTTAACAGAAGAAATATACCAGCAAAATTAAATATTTTTATTTCTGCATACAGTACATATTGTATATAGTAAATGGTGCATAAATCATTTGACAGTCTTCACAGACATCTGAGAAAACACATTTAGAGTACAGGGTTTCCCGTTAGATTGTATGGATTTCCGCCATTGTTTACATAAGAATAATCGCATAGCAACGGTGTCAGGCAGTGCACATCAGACTGCTTTGGCTACTATGTGCTGTCCAATCTCTCCTCTCTATATCTATGGTTCCAGCTCCAGTTCGCAAGGAAAATTCTATATAGAGATCTTTAGGTTTGTATGTCAGGAAAAATACAAATTACTTTTAAAACTTGTTATTTTGTTAATTTGATGTAGAAGAATTAAAGTTTGGTATGTGACCAGTTTCAAGAACATAAAATGTTATGGCACAATACTGAAATGAAGGATTCTGAAATTACTGTTTTATATTTTGTCGACTTCCAATTCCACGTTCATTATCTTACCGACTGGGTCTCTGGTACCTTTTAATCCATTTACTGTACTGTACAAGTATTAGATCTATTAACATTGGGTTATATTCAAATTTTAATTTTCTAAAATTCCAAATGGGTTCTAGTTTGAACTTTACCAGTCAATGTAATATTGAAAGCTAAGTAAGATTGTAAAGTTATGGCAATTCACAGCTTAGTACTAATTTTTTAATTGTTTTCATCTGTACAGATAATTTTCATTACTGAATTACCATTCAAAACTTTACAGACATCACCTGGGTTCAAGTCTGAGACACTTAATATTTTATCTTTGGTATATTGCACATACAGACTTTTTACGAGTTTCTAGTTTATCGTATATTTCTGTTAATCTTTTGTTTATAAATTTGGTGATCAGTTACAATTTATCTTAGGTGCCTTTTTAGTCATTAGACTGATGAAATAGGACCCACCACTGAGGGCAAGGTTTGACAACTCTTGTGCATAACTTATTGATTGAATTGTAAGGGTGAGGAGGAATGCTGTCCATCCTCACCCTCCTTCATTTTCTGAGTTATCTAATTTGTATTCAGTCATGCACTTGTCTCAGGAAATAAAGGCCAATCACAACGGCGGACAAAATGAAAATAGCAGAGTTCAAAGCAATAACTTATGACCAAATTGAACCTAAGCAGCTGTTCTCCAAGTTCCCTACCTGGTGACAAGGGAGGTGAAGGTGCCTGCAATTTACTTGAACCTCCTCAGGATCTTGCAGATTAATCCCCATCGGGTATTTATTTGGTTGATTTTTAATTCATTGTTGAATTTCTTTGTCCCCTCCTTGATTCCCAGTAGGATTTTGAACACTGGTGGGCAAACTTGAATCTTACTGAAATCCAATAAAATTGTTCTGCTGAAAGTACTATTAACATCATATGAAACTTGAAATTTTCACTTGTTTTTATCCTTGCTGATATGCAACTTTTGCCACATATAATTTGACATCCAGTCTTATACTGCTTCATATTACTATAGTATAAACCATAACTTTTAACTGAGTCTGATAATTTTGCCAACATTTTCCATGAAACATAAACATATAGGCTATTGTAATTTTCATCGTATTTGGTCCTATCATTTGTAAGTTAAAATGAAATAGAAAAACAAGTATGGTTCAAGGTTTGCAAACTCACAAAATGTCTTCTCTTATGAAATTGATTTTATTCACTACATTCTATTTACATGAACAATTCTAAACGACTGTTTTCTGTACATCGCATTTTAACAAACTGTGACAATGCTTCATACAAGATGGTCTCTCCATACATAAACTGAATTAAGATTTACAAAAATACAACATAAAAATGATTCAGGCTGTCTTGGGACAGACGAGCTGAAAAGTGAATGATGATTGTCTTGCAATTACAATTCTCCATGGAATAGAATGCTAGCTAAATATAATAATAATAATAATAATAATAATAATAATAATAATAATAATAATAATACCATATTTACAATAAAAAGGACACCTGGGACCAGATTTGAGAGGCTGGGCCATCAGGTAGATTGGCACAGTGAAGAACAAATCACATTCACAGCTACACTGACTGCATATGGAAAGAGAGAGATAAGATACAACAGCCTTCTAGATTGAAACAGTGAAAAACCAAAATATAACATTCAATCATATATACATCACTTAACATCAACATCACACAAAACTGACCATTTTATCTAGGGACTGCGAAATGCTAAAAAGATACGCTCTTGACTCTGTTGCAGCTCGGCTCAGGGGTCTTGGAGATCAGTCTCACAAGTAGTTTATCATAACCAACCCTTAATAACTTAAAACAGTTGAAATTACCATACTCCATAAGGAAATTCTAGTTCTGAATGATAAAATCACAAGTTAAAAAACAATGATATGGTGAGTGTATGAGATATGAATGAAAGCCCATATGAAATGAGTATTTAGTAGTTAATTATGATGGTGTATCAAAGGGCAGGGGTTTTTAATGTCGATACTAATAGTTTTATGCAGGAACTTAATGTTAATAAAAATATAAATTAACTTCTTAACGCCTGTGTTTATTCCTGTATTACAATCCATACAAAATTTGAGCAATCTGGAGACTTAAGTCTTGTATTTTACTTTACACTGAGCTTGAAATATAGCTGGCCAATCAAATACTTTGCAAAATCTTTTGAGGAGTAAAACAGTGATGGTAAATTGCCACACATACCTCTGCTTCTGATGTTTAGTGATTGTTATCAGATAACTTTTATCAAGTCTACAGTTCATGACAAGTGTTATTTTCTGAAATGATGAGAACTGTATTAACAATGCATTATAAAAATCTAGCTTTCCTAATACTGTATAGGGAATGTAAAATAGTTTAAGTTAATGTGAAATGTACGGCTACTACAGCCTTTTAGAGCATTCATTATTTCTAATACAGTAATCAATTATAAATGAACATGACAGAAATCCATTCAATAACTCATGTCCACTTTATGTGGCATAAATTTGTTGCTGACTTATATGAAGCTGTAATATAACTATAAGAAATCCTTCCATTATTAATAGGGTTTAATGGTAAAATGGAAAAAATGGCAGCTTCAGTGTTGGGCAGTTGTTGAAAATGTTTACATATATTTATATATATATATTTATATCAAGCATTGTACATGATACTAGTACTATACTTTATACATGTGCTGTATGTGGTAAGTGACAGGCAACCTCTTGATTCCAGAGGTTATTAGTTTTAATCACAAGCCTATTCATGCAAGAGAAAATGGGCATGCTTTTTTTTGTTTTACTTGAATTGAAACCCTGTTACACTGAAAGTTATGAAAATGCATGTAGACTCAATAAGAGGTGATAAGATATAAGTTAAAAAATTGATGGCTGGCCAAGTGCTTGGACAATGTATGCATAAATGGCAACAATTAAGCTTTCATATTTTTTGTCATGAATATGTCTAAGTTTCATTAAACATGATATCAGTTTCTGGGTCTGATGTGTACTCTTGGACATTGTCACTTCTCATTCCTAAAATTGGCCAACCAGTGTGTCAGATTAGACATTAGCCAAGTGTACATGTGTTCCTTAAAAATGTATTCTGTACTGCAAGGAAACAATAATCACAAAGACAGTACAAAATCTTAGCCTCCACATGCATTATATAATTGAGAAACCCTAAGCAAAAAACTAATTATTAAAAAATATTTTAATATGCAAAAGTTATTTTATATTTTTACTAATTTCTGAGTGGAGTGTATACCATTTACTGTAAATTGCACTTCATACATTATTTCCTTCCAGCTAGTTTCACTTGGAACCTTGATTTTGATACTTTGCTGGCAAAATTTTTTCAGTAACACTTTATGCTGTTTTTGATATAAGGCACACTTTCTTTGAATACTGTTCGTCTCTAGTTTGAGGATTTTTTGGAGAGAAAAAGAAAAGAAAAACACTGCCAGGCTGGTAAAACTATAAGTGATACAGTTTTGGAAATACATACTAAGGTATGATGTTTATCCTACAAGAACATACTGTTGTTATCCAGTTGTAGTTTTCTTAAATATAGAATGAACTGAAGACCCTTAAAAATTCACAAGTAGTATATTTGAATACTATAAAAAGTATTTAAACTCGCTCATAACATTGGAAATAGGATTATGTATTGTCTCCCGAGCAGTAACGATTTTCAATATTGATATAATATCTAGTGATAAATACTGGACAAAAGATATGGTATACACAGCACTAATAAGAAAAAATAAATTGGAAATAGTCTCTTAGGGTTTTGTACGACTTTCATTTCAAGGATAATCATTAAGACATATTTCATAAACAGTTTTCTTTTATTACAGTATTAGTGATAAACGGGTTAAAATATGGAAAATAATACCACTGAGTAAGAAAATGGGAACTTTTAAGTTTTAACAAATGACAGAAATTAGTAAAATCTTAATTCTTGCTTGATATGGACAACAAAACCTGCAAGTTTTCTGGCAGTTATAATATGCTTGAGAACCCTAAATAAGAAGTCTGCAGAACCTGATCTATAATAAATATTCAGTAATTGTATTAACATTTTTTGTTGTTGCTGATGACATCAAATATTTCAAATTGCACACTGAGGCTTAAAGGTTTCAACATTGAAATGCCATTATAAATGGAGTAATTTGTAACCCTTAACATTAATTAGAAAGAAGGAAACGACCTGTAGGTAACTGTCAATGTTTCCTATGATGAGAGTTTGCAAACTCCAATACTTATAATACAGAATGCCAATGCTAACACACTGTACAACAATTTGGAATCTTTACAGACGAGGCATTTACCTTTACAAATCCAAAGGTAGGGTTACAAATTATACAAAGGAAATTTTAACAAAGAAAACCAAGTTTACTTATAAAAAGGATGCTAACTCTTCAATACTTTTTTTTTTAAATCTCAAGTCATAAAATAATACAATAATCAGCATCATCCAGCTAGTTATAATTAACAACTTAGTGAATCACAGGCAATGGCAGATTGTTCTAAATAAGACTAATGCTAGAGAGAAATTAGAGTCCTTTGGTACTATGATAGGGAATTCTCAGTAGTTTAATAGTTTAGTCCATTTTATAGTGTCAAACTGTTTCAACACAAAATTTTAAAATACAAAATCAAAATGCAGCAATATAGTTGTTATACGATTCAAAGTCAATAAATAATTTACTGACTATATACGTACAATTAAACAAATTCCCTTTGAAGGTTTCAATCATGAGGTGAAAAGATGTCTTTAAGAGGTAAATGTGGAGATTATGTAGCCAGCCAAGCACTGTGCTCTTATTCTTTAATACTTCTGAATAAAACAGAAGGATTAAGAAAATTGGTTTACTAGCTTAAAAAATGTTTATAATGCATTATGTCATAAAATGTTGACCTTGTACACATATCACACAACACTGCTTTCCATTAATAGAAACATAGTCCAATGATCTATACAAACTTTGCACTGCAGTCTAACTTCAAGTTACAGTCAAATCAAGAGAAAAGTACAAAATAACTACAAGTTACAGTCAAATCAAGAGAACAGTTCAAAATAATAAATCACCTGATTGGAGCTGCCGAATACCACAAAATTTGATACTAATATTGCACTTCCAACACTCTGCACAAGATATTTTTGCCAGGCTTTCCTCAACTTTGGAAAGATCTTTATGTAAGGTTTTGTTTAATAAAACCAAAATGCATCCTGGGTACAAGACTTGGTTAATGAAACCAAATGAATTTTCATGAAATAAGAAACTCCATGAGGAGCTTCAATTCAAATTTACAAAATAACCTATAACAATGGTAGTAAATATGTATAATAAATAAACTAAAATTTTCATAATTTCATTTGACAACCTAGAAATGACATTCACTTGGATCCAACATCTCATACCAGCAGGTATTTTGTAATCAACTTCTGTCTTCAATGTTGCAAAGCCATAAAATCATTTCACAATTCCCTATAAAATTTTAATTTTTATGAAGCACTCCTACTCAATTTCAATCTCCATAGTGTTCATCAGCACAGGTTTTCTTTTATTATGGAAATCCTCACAGATGCCAAAGTGGGAGAAATAAGAGAAAGAGAAAAACATGCCCGGCTTATAATGCCTAGTTCAGGTTTGCACAGTCATAAAATAACATGATCATATACATTGTTTCTGTATCACAAAGTCTGTTTATTTTCCGCATTACAGAATAGAACGAAGTGAACGGCTGGCTGCGCAGCTTTAGAGTATCTTTTACTGCTTTGTGTGATACAATGAGGGGTTGATTCATGATGTGAAGGAACAAATATTTACAGGGAAGGTGCCAAATTTGGGCCACAAGTCTTTTATCTTAGCCGCACTGTTGACACTGAGGTATTAGTGACTGCACTGGCACAGGCCCAACCTGGAGCATATAATTTGGTCCTGATTTCAATGTGCAACACTAATGTATCTGCCACGATACATCAGCTCAAACACTCAGTACTCCATTACAGCACTTTCTTTGTAAAGAGTGGTGCATGTATAAGGATGGGCATGTCCAGTACAGCATATGGGCATGGGTATCTACGGTTGCAGTGGGTCATGTGACGCTCACCATAGCAGGATGGGAGGAGTCTTGCGACCCTGGCTCAGGTTTGGTGCTGGCACACTGACCAGTCAACTGATTCACGCTAAGAGGGTTATTGATGTCTCGAGGGTTGGTGCCCACTGGGGGCCGGTGGGGGTGTGGGCCTTGAGGACCCTGGTTCATCTGTAGAGGATTGGCTTCCCCTGGCGTTAAAGGGGACGATAAGGAGGCTGGTGAAGGCATGAGCAATGAGGGTGGTCCTGAAGGTGATGCCAAAGATGGCCCAGGGGAGGGCATCAGACTTGAGGATGCTGGGGAAGTGGCAGTGTGATCACCCACCAATGCTGTGGAAGGAGATGACAAATCTCGTAGATCATCATCATCATCACTGTCTTGAGAAGCATCAACACTATCTGCTGACCCTGGGGCCATGTCCTCACCTTCCTCTCCTTCCATATAGCGAATACATTTTTTCTTTCGCCTGTAAATAAAACAATAAATTGTAAAGTACTTCCAGGTGTAAGACTTCATTTATTGAAACAGCAAATCATGCATTATATAAACAAAAACAAAAAAAAAAACTACTCATGCAGCTACTGCTCACATCCTGTAAAAGAAAAAATATAAATCATGCATAAAAAAATAAAAATTGGTGTATGAAACCTTATACAGAAGACTGTATTTACTGACTTGGGTTAGTACATTAGTAAAAAGAAAGAAAAAAGAAATAATTAATGGAAATGCGTTACCTTTTGTACATGTAAACATGCGAAATACTGGGTAATACAAACAAAACAAAACCTGTAAAATAAAAAAACAAGATGAATCACTACAAGACACTCACATAATCACACTGCTTGTGATGGATGTTGAAGGGATATCTAAGTAATTGCTAAATGTTAAGAAAACAGGATCTTAGTATTCAAGATCCCTCACAGCAGGTCACAGCACAGTGAAGAGACTCACAGACTAGAGATTAACATAGGTAGGTTCAGAAGGAGAGGAGACACCACTGCTGCTGCCGTTGTTGTTGTTGTTGCTGTTGCTGTTGTTCGTAGTACTGCTGCTGGTGCTGCTGCTGGTACTTAAGTTAACGATGGAGTGTATGGGGGTACCCGGTGCGGGGCTGTAGCTAGGGCCCCCTGTCCCTACCTGGGAGGCTACTGAAGGAGCCAGAGGAGTCAAGGTTGCTGGCCCAGCTCCCTGAGTTAGCGACACTATGACTGCTCCTGAAGTGGCTGCAGCAGCTGCAGCTGCTGCAGCCACACCTCCTGATGCTCCAGCAGCCCCCAACAAGGTGGAGGGGACCCCAGGGAGGCCTGCACCCGAAGCTAGCGACACCGCAGGGCTGCGGGCCCGGGAGAGAGACCAAGGTTAGAGACTAAGGGGCGCCACGGTCACCATACACACCGCCCTGGCTCAGAGCCTCACCATCACCTGACTGCCATTGATCCCTGCACCAGTGATCAGAAAATGTGTCAGTTCAAGGGTTAGCCATGCCTCCTCATTGCACCCGCAGCTATTCTCATGCACGGTGCAGAGAGATGTTATTAATTGTGGCACATTTGCCCCTTCAGTCAGACTAACTTTGGTCATGGGCACTCAAGCAAAAGTTCTCACCAATAAATTTTGGGGACTATGAATTTAAGGTTAAGATGAGGGAAGACACATTTTCTGATGCTGTTGAAGAACACGAATTTCAGAGTGGACGGCAACAGGCGGGACAAAGTACCAGGTGTGTGAGTAAGTGCAAGTCTACTGAGGACTATGGTAGAGGCAATTGATAGCTAGCTGCACCAACATAGGTTCCTCAGTAGCACAAGGGCTTACACCCAATCACATACCCACCACAAAAATTTAAGGCAAAAACATCTAATGGCACACAAAGATGGAACAGTGAGACCTTTTGCCAGGGTCCCTTTCACTCCACTAGTGGCTTACCATCCAAAATTCAATTACTTCAACCCATGACAATTAAAATATTAAATCATAATGTTTTAACACTTTTATATCTTTATATTCAAGAATAAGATAATTATTTGCATGTCAACTGTCCACTTAATTACCATTTTGGATGATAAGTCCCCTCTCATACACTCAGCTACATCTAATCCTTAAATAAGTTAGATCTAAGATATCAAAAGCATGCATTCTCATTGATATCTTAAGTGGCTAAAGCCTGCTCTGCAATAAGCCATTGAAAAAAATATAGGCAACTGAAGCTGCAAATCAAGAGCAAAATAAAGATGATGCCATTATACACACTAGTCACATAAAGTGTATCAGTTATATTTCACATAAAAATCATTGCTTAATTATGTGGCATTTATACAATAAAGAAAGAATTGCCTTTAAATAAGTAATCTTTTCATTTCCTGCCATCTTTGTACTCTCAAGTTTGTTGTGTGAAGAAATTCATGCAACAAAAATTTTTTCAGGTATAAATATTTGAAGTGTGCAATTTTTTAAATAAACAATTTCCACACTTCTTGAAACATTCAAGAACTCTATACACAGTAAAACACCAAATTGCTGCATTAAACAAAGAGTATTATATACAATCTGGAAAGAGAAAAAGAAAAAAGAAATAACTTACAAAACTCCATCTTAAAATAAAATTCTTGAATGTTTCGTTGTTCTTCCCAGAATTAGAGTAAGAAGTGATTTTAAAGAAAATAACTTAACATGTTTGAGGCAAATAGTGATTTACTCATCTTAGTTCATAAAGAATGAAGTGAAGCTATTACATGCAACAATCACAGTACAGTGGTCCCCCTGTATTCATGGGCGATGTGTACCACCCTGAATAGTTAGAATCCGCGAATAATGGGAACCCTTATAAAAATGCTGAAAACAGCCTATTTTGTTAGTTAAAACTCAAGAAAAACCAACTAAAAATTTTTATACTTGGATTTTTAAATAGTTTTATCACAAAAAGTGCCTTGTATGATTAAACTGATAAAAAACCCAGGAATTTCTGGATATTTCTCATAGAAAAATAATGTGAATAGGTGTATTTTCCAAGAATAATGGGGGAATGTTCTCGAGAGAACTCCGCGAATCCGTGAGTCCGCGAATCTGGAGAACAGGGGGTCCACTGTACACTTACATTTACTCACAACTCACAGTATAAAATATTCTATAAAGTTATAAGGAGAATGATACATTTCCTTCTCAAATGTCACTTCCAGACAGCAAGCTATTAACCTGGTGTTGCATAAAATAGTCTCCAACTTCCAAAGGCAACACCACTAAGGATAACTCAAGTAATAAATGACAAATAAATAACATGTTTGTTTATATCCCAACCATTTTCAAGAATCATACATGTACTAACTGAAATGTAATTACGTATGATGTATTAACAGACTTGCTTATTATTGTAAACTCCCTTAAATTAAACTTTGTAACTGAAACTACTAATCTAAATGTGTTGCTTTTCATTATATCAGACTTTACTGACTTAAAAAAACATCATCAAATTGAAGAAAGAATAGAAGCTGGACATTTCATCAGAACTGCAACTATAATCTTATTAAATATTTCATCTAATATGACTTGAAGGAATTCATGATAAAGAGAGGCAAAACACTTTACAGACAAAAAAATTAACTTCCTACAACATGAGATTTAAGTGTTCACAAAAATGAAACAAAATTTCCCTATGACTTTTAAACCTTATAAAAAAATCATGGAACTCTACATGTTGGTCTACATGCACTTTACTTTTGGGGATTTTCATCCAGAACAATAAATACATATACATCTACACTCACATTTAGCATACAGTTACTATGTATGCAGTGCTTTTCATAAAAAATAACAATAAGAATACCTATGAATGCAATTGGCATTAGGATTTCAATATTAATTACCAGCTGATCAATGGTACTGTTCTTAATAATTTACAATAAAACCATTAAATACTCTGTTTCTAAGTAACAGTATGCTTTTAAGATTTCTGTGAATGGAAACATGGCTTTTCATCTCAATCAAAACTGTTGTTTATTTTTCAAGTAAGTAATCCATATTTCTTTCACCTCTCAACTTTTTCTTGTAAATATATTTACATGCCTGTAGTACCTGTCAACACTTCGTATAACAATGCCAGTAAAGTACTTATGGGTCAGACCGTGACATAAGGTTTCTGTGGCCTTGAATATATCTACTACCTTTTAAAGTAAATGGATTAGCTTGCATATTTAAAAAAAATATACATTATTCAACATAACATGAAACTATGTCTCAAGAGATTAGTTACAATGCCAAAACAAAAAATGAAACTATCCCTTGAGAGATTAGAGTAACATTACCAACAAAATGAAATTAACAGCTAATCTCAAAAAGCTCACTTAAATTTCTTCTTTTTGTCAATCACTGACATAAAAACACCAGTAACATGTTATGTACTTTGAAGTAAAAAAATTAGAATTACATGAAACATATGCTACTAATCAGTGTGAAGAAAATTTTTATATTACACACTTTGTAATATACATCATGTACACCTCAAAATGTGCTTCATTTACTTTAAACTGCACATTGGATATTGAAATATTGGTTGATCATTCTCACACTGGCATAGAATTCATAAAATTGTAGAGACATAAAAGTAACTAACTGACTATCATAATTAATGACAAGAAAAGAAATGTCATAAGTGCTTTATAGCATGCTACCCATTTTTAATGCATAAGATATGATGATATATGAAAAATGAGAGAAAAAGAAGGTGAAAAGGAAAAGTTTTCAATATGTACCAAAAAAAAAAAAAAAAAACCTGTGGGAAATTCTAATATTACCCTTCCTAAAATGTTAATTGCTGTATATTGATCTTTTACTGTTACAAGCAATTGCTAATAAATTCCAAATAAGAAAATTATCATTAAAATCAGTACTTATAATTATTGCCCTTATTAGAAATGATACCATAAGGGAAATTATGGAAGTCCCAAACATAGAGATTTGGAAGTGGCTTGGCTGTACCCTTCATGCAACCCCTGGGAAAATAGTACAGGATAGTGTGAAATGGATTCCATTAAGCACCTAATGAGATGGAACACCCAGACCCACTTGGATTAGAATCATGCAAAGGAAGGCTGGGGACAAATGAAGATATGTGAAAAACAAGAAGACAGAAATGACATAAGTACCAATTTTACAGAAGCCCATTGTATCCTGTACTAGTGCTAAAGGTGCTGGTGATAATTTTTAATATAGGTATTATTGTTAAATAGGAAGTTTATCCAAACAGGTAAGTTAACACTTTTCCTTCTCTAAGGTTAAGTGGTTATGTTAAATTTATAAGAATCACCAGGTAAGGTATTTTAATGTAAATTATGATTATAAATTCTCAGCTCACAAATCTTTACAAATCCAAAAACAGTTATTTCTTAATAAAAAAAAAAAGCAAACTCTACATTCTTCCTTTCCCTTAAAACTAAAATTTACTGTACCCATAGCCATGCCAAAAATAAACAGTTAAGTTAAATGACTAAATCAGTCAATGACATTTTGGCCAATCCCATGCCTTGACAAATGAAGAGATTTGTAAGGACTTATGGAACTTCTAAAAAAAAAAAAAAAAAAAAAGGGCCAACACAAGATTGGTGACTTATACAAAAGAAATGGTCCTGTCTTCAGCAATCCTAATACAGAAAGATAGCATGAAGAGTCTCCATGCTAAAAATATATAAAAATGGAAGCTCAATGAAAATCAACCAAGTGATTGGGTATAGGTATAAAGCAAATATAAAAACAGAAAAATAAAAATTCTGGTGGTGTAACAGACAGAAAATGAAAATTACATAATAGTTCAATATAAAATGGTTTCAGATGTGATAAAACTAGGAAGCTTAACTGTAAGGGTAATATATATTGCGTGATCAAATGAAATAAATTCATGAATTCTGGGAGAGGTTATCAGATGCAATGACTTATGTGCCTATGCTACTGGGAGGAGACCTGAAAGGGCACACAGGAACAAGCCGGGTTGGTTTTTGAGGATGTCATTGCAAGCTGAACCACAACAAAGAATGCATCAAAATGAGAAGAAAAAATGTGACTATATTGCATTGTTAGAAATAAGAACTAGATTTTGAAGATATCAAAAACAGTTGAGATTCATGGCTAGAGGGTGACAGGAAGACCATATTACAAATTAAAAAGTTGTGATATGCAAGTCCTGAATGCTGGAGAAAGCTCAAGATACCTTTGGCATTTGATGGGGTGAGCTGTTAGTCAGAAAAATAGTCTATATGGAAGAAAGTGATCAAAAGCAGGGATTCAGAAAGAGATTTGAGTCACATGAGAATTGAGGAAAAAAGTGCCCGTAACTAGACAGATAAGAAAGAATACACTACATCTTTAACTTAACCCTTTGAAATTTCAGTTAGGTCCTGATAATGTCAAATGACATCCATCAGAAAAATTAACAATATATTTTGATGATGTGTGGCACTATGGAACTGTCTGAAGTGTGATAGGGACTGTTTAACTATTATTTTTCATGCAAGCACAGGCTGTTCAAAGAATTATTATTAAGATACCAAATTAAGCAGAATTGTCTTAAAAAGGCATAAAAACTAGCATTCTATCACTGATAAATCAAAACCAAGTTTATTTCACATAAGTTTCTGAAAGAGTAACAAATGAAAAACCTGACATAAAATTGTTGATGATGATGATGATAATAAAAGGAAGGTATGGGATCACTAGAATGGGAAGAATATAAAAAATTAACATATAGTACATAGAAGAGGGGTATGCTCTACAATATAAGAAGTATAAAGGAATAGTATTGGTTGAAGATGCTGGAAAAAAGCTACTGAAATGGTTGAAATCAAAAGGAAATCAATCAAATGCATTTTTTACAAAATAGTAATCTGAAAAGGCTCTGCTGTACCAACTAGGTAGGAGTTGCCTTGATTCATTTATGACCTAGAGGCGTTCTGAGCACTTTTCTGGCAAAATTCGTTCACACTGTATGGCGCAAAATCTTGAACATATACGTACATATGTTTCCCATACTCCACCATACTGCTATATGTAAATGCGTTACCTGTCCATAAGAGATTAACTCTAACATCTTACATTAAAGACTGGATAAATTTCATAAATTTTTACTATTAAAAAAATTCCCTCTCACTTGCAGTAAGCTAAACCATTTTAAAATAAGACAATTATCCATCACTAAGATTTCATTACACAATTTTTGAGTCATCATTACCAAATTCTCAACAAATATATGTATTTCCAAAATTAACCCATAAATGATAAAAGAACATTTTGTAAGAGTTATGGGCTGAAATAAGAGTTCTCAGGGATCTGTTGACCATTGTAGCAAATCAAACATATTCTAGTGAAGAACAGTATTCTAATAAAGGGAGTACAAATGACCTAAACCAGTTACATTGATTTTATTGCTGTTATAACTAGTATAGGAGGCCTTATGAACAATACCTAATTTTTGTACGGCATTTGCTGAAACTTTCAATAGATGTTAGATGTGAGGCAAAGGTTACACCTAGAATAGTTAATGCTTCAGACTCAGATGGGGTGGGAAATCTGTACGAGATATGATAATCAATATTGTTTCCATTTTACTGGAGTTCAGCCTCATAGCCCATCTACTACACCATTCCTTTATCCAGACCATGTCCTGGCTGAGCCTGAGGGGAGCTTCATTTCTAAAAAGTGGAGACTTTCCTATACCCACAAGTGTTGCATCATCGGTATACTGAACAATCATGTTTTCCAGGCTAACAACCATGTCACTAGTATACACTAAAAAATAACAGTGGACCAAGAACACTGCCTTGTGGAATTCCAAACATGATAAGTCTTGGATCATTAAAGGTCCCATCCACAGCAACTTTCTCCTGCCTACTTGTAAGGAAATCTTGATGTAAAGGACTCATTCATAGCACTGCAAAATTCACACCTGATCCAAGATGTACCATTGCATATTACTTTTCCATTTGCCTTATGTAACAGTTATAAACTGTTGCTTACTATTGTAGACACTGAAGGGACCTTGGCATTCTTGAATATAAAATATGATACTTCATGACTTTATAACTGACTTGACTTCTGCAGAGTTCACTGCTTCTTGAAGGGGAAAAATGCAGTGGCTAAGAAAAAGGGGGGTCATCCCTCTGCTAGAAGGACTGTTTCACTGTAACAAAGAAAGAGACAGCCAACTGCACTAAACCAAATACTACTGGAGAAAGTATCAGAATTGGCAGTTATCATCATTTCCATGAGGCAACAACAAGAGGGAGATGGAAGAACCCAAACACCAGATGAGTTCCAATTTTCTACTGTCAGACATGTACACACTCATGCACCACCAAATGAATGTGAACAAAAAAGGCTTTAATTTAAGTTGGTATTTTACTGGATGAATAAAAATTCAACCCTATTTTAACATGTACTAAATAAGTAAAACTTGTTTTTGATAGCATAATCACTGTCTTGTCCTCAAGGATTACCCTTTCCATGGTCTATCCAGACCTCCATGGTAACCAGAGTAATGTCAAAGAATTCACTTAACTGGTCTTATGGTCGGGTATTGTGTCGCAGTGATAAACATTATAACGTGATAGAGGACTCAGGATAAGAGGGCAATTTCTATTATCCTTAGCAAACACTAATAACTAGTTTACCTACTACGTATGCCAAAACTGCAAGAAGTGGATATGCGCATATCTGGTCCGTCAAGAAACCAGAGCTCTGAGAAGTCCGTTCTTTGTTCATTGATTTAGCTAAGTACATAATACCACTATGTTGCTCTGGCGACCACAAATGGCAAGACAGGATGAAAGGGAACCTAAGACCAAGCTGTCTTACTAGGAGTTGCTTAACACGTGACTGGAAAAATGAAAATGCAAAAAGCTGAATTTTCAGGATGATGCTGATGAAGTCAATGACCTAATAGATGGAACCAGGGACACAAAGTGTCAATTCATTGCAAAATTTATTTTTCATCATTTAGTGAAAGCAGTAAATTGAAAAAGGCTGGAACTGATAATTGTGTTCAATAATGAGAAACGGGTTATTCAAAGAGGCTGGAATAGTGATCTCACCCTCAGCAAACATCTGGTGAATGAACCTAAAGGATATAACTGCAAGGTCACCAAAACTGAATTTACTGGCAGAGAAACAAATGAAGATTTAAGGGATATATGCATGCATGATTGCATTCTGAATTCCTGACAGAGAAAAGAGGTGGAACTGAGAATATTCAAGGATTACAAAATATAAGTGATTAATGGTATTGCCATGAAAAACACAAGTTTTAAAAGAGAGGTGAAGGTAACTGCTAATCATATGAAATGTGCCTATTTCATAGTCAAATCCTGTCAAGATGGGAAATCGGGAGAACATCTACAGCTGGAACTTCATTTACAAGAGAGTTTGGATTCCCTTTACATGAAAGTTTGATTACATGATTTCCTGCATTAGATGAAAATTGCAGATTTTAGAGTACTATTTGCACCTGTATACATCAAGTATGCATACCTCCTGTATACAATGCACACTATATATGATCTCTACGTTATTTATAATACCAAAACATGCAACTGCTATGTAAATAAAATTGATTTTACCCTATTGAGTTTCTAGAAACAATTATAAGTGCCTGTACATGGTCAGTACCAAAACTGTAACAATCTGTACATAGTATATGTCAGCTGCCAAAGCATAATGCGTTATTCATGATTGAATTGTTTCTTTGATATTCCCTTACTCCATTATTTCCTCAGGACAGGAGCACAAAATCAGCATAATTTTGAGTAAAACTGTTCATACAGATTGTGGTAAATATTTTCTTGTTCTTCCTAATTAATGCCATCTCACCAGAAATTTTGAAGAATTTTACAGCTACAATAGTTGGCAATGATTAAACAGAAGTGCTCATGAGCTGGTAGCTCTGATAATCAGTAACCAACAGAGCTTAAAGGCATGAAGATGGGAACCAGAGGCACAGATGTCTCAAGCATTACTGCTCAACACAAGTGACCAGCAGATGTTATACTTGAGACGTAGTTCCCTAACAAGCAAAGATGAGAAAAAAATGGTGACTGAGGCATCAAACACTACTGTGTGGTACATGGATCACAATTCACTGACATTCAATACCCAAAACTACTAATCAGGACACAATATTGCCAATGAAACTATGTGATAAGACATGAAAACCTAAAACACAACTGCACCTAGATAGGTAACTAAGAACACCAAGCTGAGCTAGTCAGAACCTCAACATATGGTGGAACCTCAACATACAAAAGTCCCTACTTACAAAAAATCCAAGTTACGAAAGGGTAAAGTCTGAGATTCGCCCAGGACCACTGAGAGCAATTTTAAAACTCGCGCGCCGCCAAATGAGTAGACTCACCACCATCCTCCCACTCTCCCATTGGTTCCTGATGCTAGTCACCGCCGTAAGATCGGGCTCTCCTATTGGTCAGCATCATGCCTCTATGTAAAGGCGTTCCTTGACCATTTTTTGCAGCAGCGTTATCGTAAACACTGGAATTAGTTCGTTCACATACATTTCGTTTGTTAACGTAAATTCGTGTTATTGATTTCGCTTTCATTGTACTGTAAGTTACTTTATTGTGTTGTGTGTGAACTTAATTACTTACGTTATTAGCCATGGGTCCCAAGAATGTTGCTGAAGTTCACGGAAAGAAGAGGATACTTTCTATGGAGAACAAAGATGGAGATAATCAAGAAGTGTTAATGTTTTCTGCCATTTGTTAATGTGTTTCGTAAAGTTTAGTGTTAACGTTTTCTGCCATTTTTTAAAGTGTTTCGTAAAGTTGAGTGTTCATGTTTTCTGCCATTTGTCCTCCTCCTCTGTCACCACTTTCAGAGATCTCCTCACTCAAATGGTAAGGTTCCACATTTTACTACATATGTACGTACATATACGTAATGTATTTCTTGTACCATGTACACTAATACACTTTATTTACTGCAACGTACTACAATAAAGGTTATGTTAGGTATTGAATGGTCAAAATTGTTGTATTTCATTGTTTATTGGGTCAATCTAGCTTTATTATAAAATTTACAGAGGTGTTTTTATAGGGCTTGGAACGAATTAGGCAATTTACATGTAAAGCGTAGTTCAAGATACAAAAAAATCAGGTTTCGAAGGCCGCTTCGGAACAGATTAATTTTGTATCCTGAGGCACTACTGTACCTTAATGACAGACATAGGTAACTTGGCAACCAGATCCAACGGGAATGAAAAACCTACAACAATCCGAGTAAGTTTTTAATAAGGAGGGCCTTGAGAAACACTGAAATTGTTGGATCACTGAGGAACAGGCTAGGTCTCTGCATGCTAGACAAAGAGCATTAGGACAACTAGGCATAGCTAGCCTAGTTGTTCCAAACATTGGGTAGATGAGTGCATATTAGTGATAACTTCACATTTCTGCTTATACAAAAGAAAAAATAGGATGGATGGGTATAGGACTTCTCATCAAAAAGTCCCTATTCTCTGTACCATAGGATTTCAAACTCAGTATTTTGTGAGTCAAGACTATGGTAAAGTAACCAATAAGTTAGAAAGCTACTAAAATTAAGACAGATCTAGATCTAGTTACCTATCCTTTTGCCCAGGTGTTCACTGACTATGCATTCTTGCTCCCAAATTTTGCATGAACACTGCATAAACATGATCTCCATATTTTTGCTATTATTGGGACTATCAGATCTTGGCAAGGATTGGACACAGTCAACCTCAGAAATACTGGACCATTCATTATCAGTAACAGGCATGACTAGCAGCAGTAATGATACCAAATGGGAACTGTTCCATCATACACCCCTTGTGTATGTAGGTAAACAACACAGAAAATAAAAACCAGGAACAGTTACTGACATTTACATGAGGTTAAAAGAAAAGCATGTCTTATCACATATATCCTATTCATGGGAATATGGATGAAGGCTCTCTCCCACAACGGACAAAAAAAATTACCGAGATGCTTATGGACAAATAGTTACAATGGAACCTTGGTTTTTGTACGCCCTGGTTTTTACCCTAACCTAACCTAACAGAACTTATATGATTTGGCTTTTGTGCTTTTTTCTATGACATTTTATCTCGGTTTTGTACATATCCTCGGTTTTTGTACACTTAGAAATGCTCCTTCCAGGGCCCACCATGTGACTAGGCCCCTTACCATGCACTCAAACAAAGCATTCCATGTTCTCTCGTGATCCATTCAGCCTTTGTTTCTTGCTGAGTTAGCATCACCTCACACATATCCCGCATCATCCCACATGTTCATTGTATTTTGTGCTGACATTTCAAGTAAATCTGATAAATACATGCCATCATGGGGCCAAAGAAAGTTCCAAGTGCCAGCCCTTTGGTAAAAAAAGGCCAGAGACATGATAGAATTTAAGAAAGAACTTGTAGCAAAGTATGAAAGTGGTGTACCTGTGGCTGATCTCGCTAGGCTGTAAGACAAGTCAGTGTCAACAATCAGCTCCATTCTAGTGAAGAGAAATGAAACCAAGACAGCTGATGTTGCGAAAGGGGTAACTATTAACAAAACTGAGATCAAAACTAGTTAAAGATGTTGAGAAGCTGTTGTTCGTCTGGAACAACAAAAGGCTGGGGTGTTGCATGCTGATCTCTGAAAGAAATTGCTTACAACAAGTGCTGCTGTTAGTGAGTTCAAGGTCAGCAGAGGCTGGTTTGAAAAATTCAAAAAGTGTACAGGCATAAAGTGTCGTAAGGCATGGGGAGGCTGCAAGTTCCCACAAACGTACAGCTGAAGAATTCGTTGATGAATTCAAGTAATATTTGTAGGCTGAAGGATACCCCACACAACAAGTCTTCAATTGCAACGACAAGCTTATGAACAATAGGCTAACTCTCTTATTTTGTGGGAATGCCAGGAAGAATGCCAGTGGGGATTTCAAAGTGAAGCCCTTGCTAGTGTATCACATTGAAACTCCCCGAATGTTCATTAAAAACAATGTTATCAAGAATAAATTGCCTGTGATATGGAAGACCAATAAAAAGGCATGGGTCATGAGCAAATTTTCATTGAGTGGGTCAATGAAGTGTTCGACCCCGAGTGTGAAACAATACCTCCAGGAAAATCAATTGCCCCTCAAGTGCCTCCTGGTAGTGGACAATGCTCCTGCACATCCTTCTGGCTTGGAGGGCCAGCTGTTAGATGAATTTAAATTCATCACTGTGAAGTTCTTGCCCCCTAATACCACTCCTCTCATCCAGCCCTTGGACCAACAGATCATCTCGACCTTCAAGAAACTACAACAAGGCACTGTTTCAAAGTTCCTTTGAAGTGACCCCAGACACTGAATTAACCCTAAGAGAGTTCTGGAAGTATCACTTCATTATCTTTAATAGCATAAGTCTTATATAAGGCTTGGCAGGGAGTGACTTCCAGGTTTTTGAAGGATTTGAGGCTGACCCTGATAACCCTATCCTGATGTGGAATCTATTGTCTCTGGGGAAGTCCATGGGCTTGGATGTGAGTGTTGAGGATGTGGAAGAGTTAGTGGACAGCCACAGAGAAGAGCTAACCACTGTGAAGCTGTAAGACCTTCAGCAGGAACAGCAACATACGGCAGATGAGGAATCCAAGGAGGAGGAGGAGGAGGAAGAGAGAGGGAATAATATGCTTACATCAATGATTAAGGACATGTTTTACAAGTGGAGTGATCTTAAAAATTATGTTGAGAAGTCATCCTAACAAAGATGTAGCAATCTGGTCTCTAACATGTTTAATGACAAGGCATTCTTCCATTTGGACAGTTTTGTTGTGCAACAGGGATCCAATGACTCTCAAGCTGGCCCCAGTGCCAGTAAAAAACAAAGAGGGAAAGTAACCCAAAACAGTGACAGTAAAATATGTAGAGAAGTAACCCCAGATAGGTTCTTGGTACCTGGAGTCCTTCTGGAGGCAGATTTCCCTTCCAAACAATAACCTCTCCTCCTCCCTCTCCCCTCCTCTCTCTCTTCCATATGCTAACAAGAGTATTCCATAAAGGTAAGATTAATGTTAAATGTTCATTTATTTGTTTCATTAGTCATTTATATTTATTTCTCATTGTTTTCTGTATATATTTTTTGTTAATACTTTTGGGCATCTGGAATGCATTAATTGTATTTACATTATTCCTCATGGGAATTATTGTTTCGGATTTCATACGTTTCAGACTTCGTGGGAGGTTCTGGAATGGATTATGTATGAAAACCAAGGTCCCACTGTACTTTATAATTCTTCAAGATTACGGCATAAAAGTCCTCTCCTAGTGCAGGGGGTCATGAGAATAACTCTTTCAAGAGGTAAAAATAATTCTTAGATAACAAAACATTCAGCAATCCTGACTTCCAAAATCCATGTTTTCTGATCAACCAGATAGATTTCCTTCTTAAAGAGCAAGAATATAATTTAAAAAAGGTATTGTTGAGAGAAAAAATAATACATGAGGGCAAAATCTTAATTAACAAACAATCCTGTACAAGTATTAAATATTTGTTTATAGTAAACTATAACACCCTTTCAAATGAGAGAGAAAGAGAACAACAATCTTCCTATTTCTCTTTCTCTTATAACTTCTGTTTCATTTGGAATGAAAATCTATTATAGCAATTTTATATTTACGTACTTTATCATTACTCACATACATTTCACTGAGTGATAAAAATAAGTATTTTGGATTACATACATAAAAAGTTTTGATGCCATTTCCCTTTTCCACTCTCTCTCCCTCTCTAACAATTTTCCACTCTCTCCCTCTTTAACATACTGTTTTTCAAGTGTTCGAATAAAAATCTTCTCTATTACTTTTCTGTTAGGTAATATGCAAAACCAGTTAGCCAATAAATAGTAGTCTACCTTAGTAAAATATTCCAGTCTCTATTCACAAAAAATATGTGGGAATGACCATAGAAACTGATAAATAGCATGTCCCTCAGTCTGAAAAAACTCTCTCATAAACTTAATGTTTTAATTACTTCTAAACTGATATCTGCTATATTACTTTGATATTTGATATTCATCTCATCATTATCAACACACTTCACTGTAGGATAACCGAGCTTGTGTCTGGTCTTGCTAAAATAAATTTATTTGTTTTTTTTTCAAATTACTTTTATATTAATTTTATTATTTATAATACCTTCACTAGGTGATAACACAAAATCAATATTTAGATGTATGATACCACATCACTAGGTTAGTAAGATGTATTACTCCACTGTGCATGGACTGTACTTCAATCAGAAAACCTACCAAATTCAGTATTCCCATCTGAATTCCCTTGCATCCTCATTAAGAGGGGAAAAAATTCCTAAAAGAACACAGTAGTATAACCAGAAACGAGAGCCTTACCAGAAAACAAACAAATAAACCAGAAAAGAGAAAGGCTCACCAGAAAACAGAAAGCCTTACCAGGAAACAAACAAAAGATGGGCTAACACTCTTGGTGTAAGGTAATGCTAGCAGGTACTGTAAAATCCAACCACTGCTTGTATGCTATTTGGGAAATCACAGCTTAAAAAAAATATTGTAATAAGTAAAGTAAATGTGATGTGGGGGACAAATTGTATAGTTTGGGTAGCATGACCGTTCTTTACTGAGTAGTTTCATGAAGTGTATGCCCAATGAAAGCCCATCAAGGAAAATATTTAACCATTAAAAGTACTCCTTGTGCTGAACCCCTAACACCACTATTCTGATTCAGCAATTCAAATAAAATTTCAGTTATAATAAATTTATGCAAGTACTCTTGCAAAGGTGGTATGAAGTTACCTCTGACAAAAGTTGCCCTCATGGGCTTTTGGAAAACTCATGTTAAACCCTCCATTTTTTTTTTAGAATAACAAACAAAGCATGGAAGAAGCTTCTTTGGAGACAATAAAGTCTGCTTGGCAGAAAGAATGGAAGCCATTATGACCAAACCCTGTGGCATCCAGAAACTGTGAAGGTTTTTTAAGACAGCCTTCAGTAGATAAAATTGTGTATCTTGGCAAGCTTTTGGGGTTCGGGGTGAATGAGGACATAAAGTCTAAAGGATCACAAGAATGAGCTAACTGCAAAAGAACTAAATGGCCTTCACTAGAAGCAGCACAGGATGAGGAGAAAGGATGCAGTAAGGTCAATATTTCCATGGAAAAAAGTAGTCACTGTTTTCACTGAATAAATTTAACACAGAGCATAGTAGAAAAAATGACCATCCTAACACTGCTGAAGTGAATACAAAGAGCATTGACTTGTTTAATGACTGTAATGGAAAAGCACATAAAAACAGACAACACTGGACAAGATTTTTAATAAATGAAAAGGAAAGAACATCTGAAACGCAGTTACTCTATATCTTTAGGGAGAGGACTCTATTTCAAATGGAAACATTCCTTGTTTCCAGCATCCACTGTACTTATTGTTTTTAGTTTTAATTTATGATTAGATGAATGTATTAGTAAGCGGATTTAAATAAGTAATACTTTGACTTATAAAGTGTTTTATAATGGGAAGTTTTTAGAGGTCTGGGATGGGCAAAAATACAACTTATATAATAACATGTATATCTTACGGATAACTCAGGCATAAGTCTTTCAAAAGTCATAACCTTTGGAAAAGAGGCATATCTTCTTATCATGTTATAACATACTTTTTAAATATTCATTTAGGTGGAACAGGTGCCTAAGTCACTTTAAGCCTCCACTTCTACTATTACTTTTTCTTCATTTTAAGCTGGTTAAAAAACAAAAACTTTACGATCAGTGAAGAGTTGCTGTTCATTTACAAAAAATAAAATAAACATACATCTTCATCAGTTTCCTTTCCTAATCAATGTGGCTTATATTATTCCTGGTTAGTTTTCTTCCGAGATCATAGTGTTACTAATCCCTGTACTTTGCCCCCTTCACCCATTTATTTTTCTCACGCAAAGGTTCTAGTGCAAATTAATACTTGCCAAAAATTCCTTAAACTGTTTTCAAAAAAGCTTGTCGTCTTTTTCTCCCAATTCTTTAATTTCAGTTTCAAATCAATCTGAATGCTTAGAGCTTCCAAAGATCATCTTATACATTTAACTTTTATAGTTTAAGTATAAAAAAAATTTACACTCTCATTATCTCAAACATTTAGATCCAACATCATTTTTCAGATTTAAAAAATTCCACTTACTAGAGGTCAGAATTCATATCTCGTAGGTAGATGTTTGATTAAATCTATTCATGATCTTGCAATGTGTTATCTCATTTTTCTTAGAAATCCTAAATATCATGGACACATGGACACCTAAAATGTTGACAATAACAACAATATCTGAACTGTCACAAAAGACTTTAGAACTCAGAAGGAAAGTACAGCTAAGAAATAAGCTAAAACTGTACGTAAAAAAAAAACTGATTAACTCAGGCTGTTGATAAGGAAATATAAAAAAATCCTTTGATATCAAATGGAAATAATAAATCTGAGCATAGAGTTAAATTTGATAGAAAACCTATGAAAGTTGAATGATCTTAACCACTCTTTGAAGGAAAGGGGGAAAATAATACATGAGAACCCTGAACAATAACAATAGCCAAACACATGGAGCTGAGAAGATATTACCTAACACTGCCAACAGCTTTACCAATATTAATACAGACAAAAAAGGTACAACAATTGCCTTGCCTACTGAATCTCTGCCAGTTCTCTTTTAAATAATTATATAATTAAACAATGCTAGCAAGCTAACTAGAAAAGTTTCATTTTAGTATTTAGTTTAATCATTTAAACCTATCACTCTAATGAAATTAGCAAAAATACAATGCACAAAATCTTGTGTCCCTAAATAAGAAATGCAGCAAGGTGTAGTACACTGCAGAGAAAGAATAAATTAATGTGTCAAAAACATGAATATTTTCCAAAATGTGTGCACATGTAGTATTCATATGCTATAAGACTAAATGTCCATTAACTTGTTACCAAAGAAAAATGACCACAAGTGGAGGAAAAAAGCTCAAAGAAAAGAACAAGACATAAAAGATGATCTAATTAAGAGTTTTTACAAAATTAGCAGCAGTAGGTGTCCAGGAACTCAGGAAAAAACAGGAATTAAACTGGTAGCCTACCTAGATGATTGGCTAATATGGCAGCCCACCAGAGAAGAGTGCTTAAGAAACCTGAGAATGGTTATTGATAGACTCTAGTCAAAGGGTTTTCTAATAAATTGGAACAAATCCCACCTTACACCCAGCAGATGCTTTCTGTGGTTGGGACTTTGTTGGGATTCTTCACAGCCGGTTGTTTCTTCCCACCAATACTCAAATCAGAATATGACTCGACCTGAAAAGGTTCCGTACACAGCTCATTTTTTCAAGAAGCCAGTTAGAGTGTGCGATGGGCCTGTTACAGTTTGCACCTGCAGCAGACCCCAATCCTCAGACTGCAATTAAAAAATATAAACATAGTCTGGCTCTTCCATGTGAAAGAAAATATTTATGATCGACTTCATCGAAGGAGTCAAAGAGTTTGAAAGATGTTATGGTCGTGGACCTGGAAGGGGTCTCTGGCAAAAGAGGTTCTCCTGGCTTCTCTGTGTGTAGAAGTGATAATACACACAGATACCTCCTTGATAGGTAGGGGAGGCCATCTGGAGGCTCATCAGGTAGTAGAAAGGTGGTCACCTGTTATGAGGAAGTGTCATATCAACTTCCTGGAGCTCATGTCTTTTTAGTCCCACAGGAAACTGAAACCTCCAAAACAGACCCACATTTTGTCGGTTGTAGACAATATGACTGTAATGTCTTACATCAAGAGGTTGGGCTTGCATTCAGCCCTTATCAATGCAGTAATGCTATCTATCCTTTGGATGGCATAAGCAAGGAAGTGGTACTTGTCCACAATTCACCTCACAAGGTCTCTCAATGTAATAGCAGACTCTGTCATGGAATAAAACAGCCTTGACTGAGTGGATGTTAGATAATCACTCGTTTCAATTAATTGTCAACATGCTTCCACATCCAGAAGTGGACCTGTTCACCACAGCAAGAACCATTAACTTTCATTGTATGTGTCTCGGAACCTGGATAGTCAGGCAATAGCAAGAGATGCATTCCTACAAGACTGGAATAAATGGAGGTTGATATACCTTTACCCTCCATTGTCCCAGATTTTGAAGATTTTGAACAAACTTCTAACTTTCAACAGAACCGCTTACTTAATAGCCCCATTTTGGCCAAAGTCATTGGTTCCTATTGCTTCAACAGCAGGTGAAGAATTCAATTCCATTACTGCCCACTGTTCTATCCAAGACATTAAGAAGGAAAGTCATCTATGCATCTTCCTTTATGAGCCAAGACCTTCACATGTGTATTTCTAAAATCTTGTCTCCAGTGAACATTGCCTCTTCAACACCAGTCCATATGGAAAGTGTGGTTAGATAACATTGATGCTGAGAGCCCAGTTGAGATCTCTATTGAAACACTTTTACATTTTCTTATATATCTTTTTGAAGACAAGTCCCTTGCTATTACAACAATTATGGCATACAAGGCAGCATTGTCAGAAACCTTGCTTTATGGATTTGGAATTGATTCTAACAAAACTTTTTACTGCCTTTCTTCTGTCTTTTGCATTGCAAAGACCTGCTCCAGCAAGGCTTCCTATTATCTGGTCCCTAATTAGGTGCTTAGACTTCAGTCACCCCCTCAGATCAGTGGTGATCTCCTTCACTACTTTGGCATCAGGAGCTTGAATTAGTGAACTGGGCTCCCTTAGACGGCAACATTGCTACTTCACCCACACAGCTAGCAGTCATTTATTATTGCCTCCTGGCCAAGAATGAGAACCCCCAAAAGAAAAATCTCCTATTCTGATAAGGGAACTCAGTCTTTAGATAAAAACATTATGCATAGTTCAAGCACTCAAGGTCACAGAAAATATCCCATTAGGTCCAATTTTTCTAAACCCTAGCACAAAGAAACCACACTCTCTACATTGGCTGAGAATGATTTTAGTGTCCCTTATTAAAAAGGCAGACCCTCACTCCTTTCTGCCATAAGCCGAGGGCGCACTATGTATATGTATATGTACGTATATGCATATATATCATATATAAATAAAGATATATGCCACGAAGGAAAAATAAACGAATGAGTAACTGCGAGACCTTTCGACGTTTCCACGTCCTTTACTGAGCAGAACTCGGTAAAGGACGTGGTAACGTTCGAAAGGTCTCGCAGTTACTCATTCGTTTATTTTTCCTTCGTGGCATATATCTTTATTTTGTTATGGGATTATCACGTTCCTAACTTTCATGATTCAGTATACATACATACACACACACATATATATATATTAATATATATATATATATATATATATATATATATATATATATATATATATATATATACACACATACACACACACACACAAGTATATACATTTGAAAATTGTCATTTATTCATGTTATGATCATATGTATTTGTTCATATTTACTTAATTTATTTATGCATTTATTAGTTCTTTTTAAGTTGGGCAAATATTTTTATGTTAAACAGTTGCATATTTGAAAGCTAATATAATAATAACTAGTAAAGATGGAATTCAAATAAAAGAAAGGTAAAGGACAAAAGAATAGAAATGAAAACAAAATGTTTTTATAGGCTGATAACCTATGAAAAAGTAATAAATTAATAACAAAAATGAGCAATCAAAACTATGAATAAATGCAGACTGGGACACAGAAACAGGTAGTGGGTTACATCTTAAAGCTTTAAAGTATGTACTAAACTTTCCAAGCTAAATGCAGTCACAATGTCTTTACTGGCTTTATGAAAAGAGAGAAAAAAGTCAAGTAGTATTTAAATGCAGGGACATAATTAATATTCAATCATAATAACCACTTTCAAAAACCAAAGGGGCATAGATGATGACACCAGGAATGAACATAAAATAAACTACTACCCAAAAAACCTAAAAAATATTAATTAATTAATTACATTGGGTAAATAAATATATGAAATACTGTGTGTTGGTGCCTGATGGCAAGATAGTTTTTGATCAAATATGACTGCCAATTACAAAAGACACTTTTTGATCAAATAAGATTAGAATTTACAATACCAATATGTCAATTTTAAAAATTCATCAAATAACTACATATCAACTAAAGAACTAATCAAAATCTATTAAAAGCTTCAGTTCCTTATTAAATTTTAATTCTTAATATAATAAAATGACCCTTTTATTTCTAAATTTATGTACAAGTTGTGAACTTAAAAGTATGTAAGTCAGACATCTATATTTTGATCTTCCATTTCCCAACGATTTTTCTTCAATCACCTTCTTCAACAGTGTTATAAATCTGGCAAATCAGCGTCTTCATCAGCAGATACAGTCTTTCCATTAATTTTTACTATACATATATTTTCTAGTCCACACCAATTTCTGGATGTATGCCACTATCTCTTACTTGTGGCAAAAAGGATTTGTTTCACTCTTGTCAACTTAATAGATACTCTGTATAGGCTAAATGGTCTCTGATACAAAATATTATTCTCAACCAGACCACCATCTGTACAGGTTTTCCAGCCATGAATTTACCGTCTATCCTCACTAAATACTACATACGCATACACATACTATGGATGTGAATTTTGCACTTCTAAAAGTATCACCAACACTATCATGGACTTCTTTGCTATTTTCACCACTTGGCAAAACTGAGGATTCACTCTTGTACACTCTTACAACCCCAGCATACGTACTTCTTTTTCTTTCTATATTAAAAAATAACTACAATCATACTGCTTAAAACTCATAGATTCTCTGTTGATTGGTTATATCACAACTTTTGCCTTTTTGGAGCCATATTGCTTAAACTACAGGTAAATTACAGTGTGGATACTGATAACACAATGTATACAAGCACAACATGACTAACTGTGAGTGACACGCTGGGAAAATATATACATGCTATAGGTAACTGAAACAGCAGTTGAGAAAATGTGTGAATGTGTGTACATATTCTGTGTATTATATGCATTGTACATATACAAACGTATTAATAATAGGAATGGAATTTGAATTTGACAAGCATAAGTAAAGCAGTCAATTTCAACTTGTGACTCTTATAACCTTATGACTCTAATAACCTTGTATATTAATAAACTATCCTCCTCAGTTGTAGGAAGGAAATCCTGGCCAAGTTAGAGTACTTCTTATATATACCAATAATTAACTTTTGGGAGTAAGGTATTATAAAGTAAATGTTATCTATTCAATATTAATAAGTTGTATGACTTAATACTTGAAAATATATAGTGTATATATATGTATACACACACACACACACACACACACACACACACACACATATATATATATATATATATATATATATTATATATATATATATATATATATATATATATATGTATATATATATATATATATATAAACCATTCTAGAGGGCTTATAAAGAATCTCCCCAAGAATCTCTGAACGTCTCACGGGACGCCATGAGGTCGTTAACGGTCATCCTCTCTCAGATTAAAAAGAGCGTCACCTCCCCACAAACATCCCCCCCCAAAAGTTCGTTGGTTCTGAGCGTCACCTACATTGACACCCATTGGTCAATAGACCTAAGGAGAAGTGGCAGAGCCAATCAGATCCTAGAGGGAAAATATCGAGGGGTTTGTGGGAGTATTGGAGGAACGAGAGGGGACGCCAAGATTCCCTTAAGAGGGGCAGTTAGCTGTCGGTCAAGAGATGGGGAAGACGCACTTCCCCCTCGTTGCCCTAAACGGTTTCCTCGTTCGGTCTCAACCTCGCCGGTACTATAGATATTAAGTACAATTTCACTCGGGCCCTTGTGTAAATTCATTAGAATATAAGACCGGTGTTAAATTCCGGTGTTAAATTAATCACTGAGCGTTTGATTTCTGCACGACCCACAGTAACTTAAGAATCCCACGCGACCCAGGTCGGGGTCATAATTTTGGTGTCAGGTGTGGGGTACACTATGATGCGCTAATTAACATTAAATATCGCGATCTGTGGGTCTTGCGAGGCGCGGATTCGGTGACTAATTGTTCAGTGTCTATGATCTGAAAATATGCGAACGACCTGTCAAACGTAACAATAACACAAAAGGGCCGACGTTGAAGTGATACGTTAAGCAAAATTGAGCTTGCCTTCACGTAACTAAATGTCAAAGTAACAAACGGAGGATAGCAAAGAAAGTCGGCGTGTCTTATTGCAATACCGAGCGCGAGACATCGTGAAACGGGCGAATACACGCACACACGTGCTGTGTATAAAACGGCCAACAAATTAGAAAAACTGTATGCAGTGTATAAGCGAGGGAAAGACAGAAAGGACGAGTGTCGTATTATTGGAGAGAAGATTTGCACTCCCCAAATCAAAACCAGCCAGACGCTGGTTACGATAGCAAGTGGAAAGAGGCGATCATCAGCACAGTGATCAGCAGTGCCTTCGCAGACCATCGGCGATGCCAAGAAACGGATCAAAGATGGCGGACGGCAATGCACGCCCGCCCAATTTCTTTCCTACCAAGGGGAAAGACGAGAGCCTGGAGTCAGCTGTGTGCGCCCAAGAGAACAGGGGGAACCCTGTTGGGCAGCGGGAGGGATACCAGTTCTCCCCCCCCAAAGAGTAGCAGAGTGAGACTGTCAGAGTAGGGGACACCTCCCCCTACAGGACAGTACACCCCCCTCAAGAGCGGGAATGGGTCGGAAGGAGATGGGCACTTTCCTCCTTCCCCTTGAGATGGGCACTTTCCTCCTTCCCCTAGCCCCTCTAGCCGTTGAGGAGACGGTATTCACCTTCAGGATGAATGGGGGAGTGTTGAGCTGTAAGCTTCATCTGGTATAGACCAAGCTGTTAGAAGTAAGAAAAGCTGACAGCCGTTGGATGGCGGCTGACGACAGCAAGGGAGTGTAGCAAGACACTCCTCCCCTCCCCTCAAGAGGAAGGGGAAGGCAACGTGGAGAGAGGAAGGAGGGTCAGCTGGGATCCTTCCTTGACACAAGGGAGACGAGGAGAGTAATTACTGACCAGCGTGAATAATTGTCAGTGAGGGTCTTTGTGAAGAATTTAAACAGTCTGGGTATGAAAATGTGGGCAACCCGCAATGAAACAAGTTTTTTTTTTTTTTTTTATTCACTGTAGTTTAAACTTTTTTTTTTGGTAAATATTATATTATCAAAAGGCTTTGCGATTAATTAATTGTCTGTTATGTGCCATTAGTATGTCCTTTGATTTGAATTTTTAAGTTATTCAGGTAATTTGTCTGAGAAATTTTGTTTTATCAGGAATAACGTAAACAATCAACTAGTGATTTGTCAATTTCTTTTCTTAATCAGATTTGTGGTAACTGAACCCTTTTGTGATTTATCTGTGATTGCAGTTTGAGCAATTTAATTACAAATTGTTCTTATTAGAGTCAATGAGTAGTAACCAATTCACTGATATTGCTTGCTTATTGTTTTGTGGAAACTGTAGATGGATTTTCTTTTATTTTGTTCATTTTTATTGTCGGTTTTCAAGTCCTCCACCTTGAGGGTAGGAGACCAAACCCGCCCCCTAGAGCCTCTCCTCAATAGCCAAAGTGGTTGTCTGAGAACACCAACAATAGTGTTTAATGTTAAATTTATTGTTATTATTAGTAGTTACCTGGGTGTTGACCTCTTTGAGATTCTCGTAGTTAAACCAGATTGTTATTCTTTTCAAGTACTAATGATACGAGTCCATTTAAGATCACTGGTCAATGCCCCGGGTTAGGTATAGAGAAAAAAATATATAATCATAATAAAAAAATAAATAAATAAATGATTAAATAAAAAATAAAATAAAATAAAATAATGATAATTTTAGTTAATAGTACAGAAGCTAATGCCATTACCAAGAATAATACCAATCCATTGCCCTCGATCAAAGTGCTTTTGCTTAAAGTAAAGGAGAATAAGTTTTTAGCCACATTGGATCTCAAGTCAGGCTTGCCTTGATGATGAAAGTAAACAGAAAACGGCCTTTATAGCAAATAATCGGCTATATGAATATAATTTCCTTCCCTTTGGATTTAAAAATGTTACAGCTCATTTTTCACGAGTAATGATACGCGTTTTAGCCTCTATAATTAGCATTAGAGGAGCTTAAATCTAATCTGATGAAAGTAAATTTAGAAAATGTACTTTTTCCAGGCCGAAGTAGAGTTGTAGCAATTAAAGAATTTCCGCGACCAAAACATGCGAAGGATGTAGCCAGCTTCTTCGGACTCGCGGGTTACTATCGGAAGTTCATTAGGAACTTCGGACAGATACCGAGACCGTTAGACGCATTAAGGAAGCAACCTGATTTCCAATGGGGTGAGAAAGAGGAAGAAGCTTTTCAGAAACTAAAAGATGCCCTAATGAACGACGAACTCTTGGCTTATCCGAGGTTCGATCGCCCTTTTTATGTGACCACAGACGCAAGTGATATTGCGATAGGAGGAGTAATCTCCCAGATTGACGATGGAGGTAATGAAAGACCAGTTTGTTTTGCATCACGAGCATTAAAAGGGGCAGAGAATAATTATAGTACCTTCGATCGAGAGGCTTTGGCGGTCTTATGGTTGCTGGATAGACACCGATATTTTTTGCTGGGACACAAAATAAAGATTTTCACAGATCATCAGCTATTAACGTGCTTGCTGAAGAAGAGCGAGATTACAAATCGCCAAACTCGTTAGATCGAGCGAATTTTAGAGTTTGACATCGTAAAGATTGAATATGTCCCAGGTAAGGTAATAGGATGGCGGATGCTCTCTCCAGGAACATCATAAGAATAACAACTCATGCTACAGGGCGCAGGGAAGAACGACAAAAGAAACCTCGTGACGTTGGTGGCTCAGGCACTGCAGGCATAGTGCCAGCAATGTCGCGACGGTACCGAACAATGACAGTCAATCAAACATAAGCACGACGGACATAAAACGGGAATCTCGCATGCACTCTCATGTGAATGGGAGTGGCCGAGGCGGTAGCTGTTTGAATGCAGGTGGAACTCCGTCCGAGGGATTCCAGAATAAATGCCCGGAGAATGAAAGTGTGGTTGATTTTTCTGGTTGGAGTGTGCGAGAATTGGTTGAAAGTCAGGTGTCTGAAGCCTGGATTAACCAGATCAAGGCTTATGTGAAAGGTGAGAGCAACGAGTTCCCGAATTATGTGCATTTGTCAAAAGACGCGTTCTTCATTGTGAAAGATGTCATGTTAAGTAAATATGAATAAGGGCCGCTGATATCCGAGCCCAAGTCGTTCATCCTCAAGCCTTAGTAGAGAGAGCCATACACATGATTCATGTTAGCCCTTATGCTGGGCATGTAGGCATAGAAAGATCTCTTAGAAGAGCCCGTGAACATTTCTTTTGGGTTGGCATGCTTTGAGACATAACTAGATTTGTAAGTAACTATCGTGTGTTTAATACGATGGAAAAGCAACCTGTTAAGTATTTTTTATCTTTGAAAGAGCCATCCATTTTAATTATGTAAATCCTTACGCCAGGCATACTGACATAGAGAAGTCCCTTATCAGGGTACTCGAAGTGGTACTTGTTAAATTCCATCGTGAGCATTAAATGTGGTGAGACCACTCCCTGCGGCGCCAGGGTAATACAAGTATTATTGAGTTCGTGGATGCATATATACGCTCCCACCCATGGATAGGATGGTGGATATAACATGCCTGTTGGGATCATATCATGTGAAAGAAATTAATCAGAATACTGGCTTATTCCACTTAAATGTACTAGAAGCACAAAGCGAGAAACACCGTCACACACAGTAGACGTCAAGACATTTGGTGTACTACACCAATAAACCAGTACCCCCGTACCCGGGGTTGGCCAGGTACCTGCGAGAGGAACCAGTGAAAAACACCGTAGTGCAAGTAGGCGCCAGGCCGAGAGAACAAGACCGAGCTCCCAAGCTTATGTCATAAGTAAATGCTATTGCAAAGTAAATGAAAGGGGTCAGTGAATATAGTCTGTAAATGCCAACCCACGTCTTTGCCTAGGATTCAGAATCATACCAGTTGTTTTATTTTTTTTATTTCTTAACATCACGATCAGATTGTAATGTTTCACGAATTTATGATGTTTTATTTAAATTGTCCAAATTATTTTGAGAACAAATGTTATTACCTGTGGATCATATTCTTGTGCATAATTTTGTTTTGTTGTGGTTGTGTTGCTTATGTATGTTATTTTATTATTTTGATTTATTGTTTTTTTGTGTGTAAAATTGCCACAACCCTGATTCCATCCTATTTCATAATTCACAAATTACACTGATGCTTGTAAAGTTTTTTTGTTAGATTTTCGCAGATGATGAAATTTTTTGTTTGTGCCTTAATTCCCATTTTTATTTTTGTGAAATTCCACTGCATTATTTTTGTTCTGTGTATGTTTAAATTATGTTTTTTTTTAGGATATTTAATACATTGACGTGATACAATGTAATTAAAAATTGATGCCATATGTCGTGATTGCCAAGGGCAGCGGCTGAATGTGTGAAATTTTCTGTCTTTTTGTTTTCACCATTTTATTGTAATTATAAACCAGAACGTATTGAATGAATTTTTTTTTTTTTTTGGTTTTGATCTGTTCCAGGAAAGAGTGATTGTTCCTAAATTTTTTTTAAAGGTTTTATGTTGTTGTAAGGCGTGTTCAATTTACTTGTAACCTTTGGTTTGTACACACGTCAAATGGCCCCCTTTAAGATAGAGGGCTTATAAAGAATCTCCCCAAGAATCTCTGAACGTCTCACGGGACGCCATGAGGTCGTTAACGGTCATCCTCTCTCAGATTAAAAAGAGCGTCACCTCCCCCCAAACATCCCCCCCCAAAAGTTCGTTGGTTCTGAGCGTCACCTACATTGACACCCATTGGTCAATAGACCTAAGGAGAAGTGGCAGAGCCAATCAGATCCTAGAGGGAAAATATCGAGGGGTTTGTGGGGGTATTGGAGGAACGAGAGGGGACGCCAAGATGCCCTTAAGAGGGGCAGTTAGCCGTCGGTCAAGAGATGGAGAAGACGCACTTCCCCCTCGTTGCCCTCTGCCGGTTTCCTCATTCGGTCTCAACCTTGCCAGTACTATAGATATTAAGTACAATTTCACTCGGGCCCTTGTGTAAATTCATTAGAATATAAGACCGGTGTTAAATTAATCACTGAGCGTTTGATTTCTGCATGACCCACAGTAACTTAAGAATCCCACGCGACCCAGGTCGGGGTCATATACATATATATATATATATATATATATATATATATATAATATATAGATATATATATATAATATACCTATAATATATGATATATATATATATATATTATATTATATATATATATATATAGATATATATATAATATATAGTGGTCCCCCCGTATTTGCGGGGGGGGATGTGTACCAGACACCCCCGTGAATAGTTAGAAACCGCAAAAGTTTGGAACCCCTATAAAAATGCTAAAAACAGCCTATTTTGTTAGTTAAAACTCAAGATAAACCCGCTAAAAATTTTCATACATGGTTTTTTTAATAGTTTTATCACAAAAAGTGTATTTTATGATGAAATTCATAAAAAAAAACCAGGTATTTGTGGATATTTACCATAGAAAAATACCGCGAATGCGCGAATTTTCCGCGAATAATGCAGGGAAACGCTTCCCAAGAGAAATCCGCGAATGTGTGAGTCCGCAAATCTGGAGAACGCGAATACGGGGGGTCCACTGTATGTGTATATATATATATATATATATATATATATATATATATATATATATATATATATATATATGGGGGGATGGGTACCAGACAGCCCGTATAAAGTTAAATTCCACAAATAATTAAAACCCCCTCTAAAAATGCTAAGAACTGCCTATTTGAGAGTTAAAACACAAAAAAAAAACTCTAAAAATGCTTATACTGGAGTTTTTTAATAGTTTTATCACAAAAATTACATTTAATCATGAAAATTATATGAAAATACAGTAATTTGAGAATATATCAGTGAAAAATACTGCAAATAGGCAAATTTTGGGCAAATAATGAGTATATATAGCCCACAAAAAAATCTGTGAATAAGCGAGTCCGTGAGTCCAGGAAGAGTGTGTGCGTGTGTGTATATAAATGTATATATGTATAAATATATATATATACAGGCAGTCCCCGGGTTACGAAGGGTTCGGCTTACGATTTTCCGAGGTTAAGGTGCTTTTCAATTATATTCATCAGAAATTATTTCCAGAGTTACGACGCATGTTCCAGGGTTACGCCGCCTACAACACTGATCTGGCACAAGAAATATGACACCAAAAATGCAAAACAATCAATATTTGAAGGTAATACACTTTATCTAGTTTTTAATGCACCAAAAGCATTAAAAGTAAGGTTTTCTTAAGATTTTTGACGATGTTTCGGCTTACGACAATTTTCGGCCTACAAAGCGTCTCAAGAACGGAACCCCCGCCATAACCAGGTGACTGCATATATATATATATATATATATATATATATATATATATATAATATATATAGATATATATATATATATATATATATATATATATATATATATATATATATATATATATATAAATATATAGTGGTCCCCCTCCCCCCATATTCATGGGGGATGACATACCAGACCCCCACGTGAAATATTAGAACCCCCAAAAAAAAAAAAACGCTAAAAAAGCAGCCTATTTTGCTAGTTAAAACTCAAGAAAAACCACTAAAAATGTTCATACTTGGTTTTTTTAATAGTTTTATCACAAAAAGTGTATTTTATGATGAAATTGATAAAAAAAACCTAGGAATATATATATATATATATATATATATATATATATAGATATATAATATATAATATATTTTTATATATATAATATATCTATATATACACAAACGCATATATAATACATATATAGGAATGATAATATATGTATATATATCTATAATATATATTATATAATGATATATCGTATATATATATATATAGATATATAAATATATTTATATTTATATATATATTTAATATATATATACACACACACATATATAAATACATATATATATATGTATATATATATATATATATATATATATATATATATATATATATATATATATATATACGTATATATACAGTGGGGCCCTGTATTCGTGTTTTCTGGATTTGCAGACTCACCTTCGCGGATTTCTCTCAGGAACTTTTCCCTGCTTTATTCGCGGAAAATTCGCGCATTCGAGGTATTTTTCTATGAGAAATATCCACAAATTCCTAGTTTATTTTATCAATTTCATCATAAAATGCACTTTTTGTGATAAAACTATTAAAAAACCATGTATGAAGATTTTTGGTGGTTTTCTTGTTTTAACTAACAAAATAGGCTGTTTTTAGCATTTTTCTAGGGGTTCCAAACATTCACGGGTTCTAACTATTCATGGGGGGTCTGGTACGCATCCCCCACGAATATGAGGGACCACTATATATATATCTATAATATATATATATATATATATATATATATATATATATTATATATATATATATAGATATATATATATATATATATAATATATATATATATATCATATCTATATATATATATAAATATAGATATATATAATATATAATAGATATATATATATATATATATATAGATTATATATAATAAATATATATATATATATAATATATAAATATATATAATAATATATATATATATAGATCTATATATATATAGATATAATAGTATATATATATATATATATATATATATATATATATATACTATCTAATAAAAGGAGCCCATAAAAACACCAAAATATAGAGAGAAAAGTACTATATTTCAGAGACTGCTGTCTCTCTCTTCAGGTATATGAATGAGAAAAGTTTACAGAAAATGTGGTATTTATACCAAGAGATCCATCCACAGGTATTATAAAATAAAAATTCCACACCTGGACACGATTAAGAAGGTGACTCAGACCCTCGGAAAATCTAACCCTCTTGCATTTACATAACCAAACACCCTAGCCAAATCCGTGATTAACATTCAACAAGAGACATCCCTCAAGGACACTGGAGTTTATCAAATCCCATGCCAGGACTGTGACCAATCTTACATTGGATTTACAGGAAAATCACTTCCCCAGAGAATAATACAACACAAACGGTCAGTTAGGTATGGACAAAAGAACTTAGCTATTTTCAAACATATAAATGAACATAACCTTAGAATAAACTGGAATTTGTCACATATAATTTATAGCAGCAACTGTCGGTACAAGAGTCAAATGATGGAATCGGCCTTAATAAAAGAGAGGCAGGTAATGAACATCTCAAAAGTAGCATGGGTTTCAGATGTGATTGAAAAGGTTTTCATTCAAACAACGCTTAAGAACATTAAAGGAAGATTATCAGCGGGGGTGACCTAAATTGGCTTACCTGTGGATGGATCTCTTGGAATAAATACCACCTTTTCTGTAAACTTTTCTCATTCATATACCTGAAGAGAGAGACGGCAGTCTCTGAAATATAGTACTTTTCTCTCTACATTTTGGTGTTTTTATGGGCTCCTTTTATTAGATGGAATTCTGTTGTAACAGAACATTTTTACCAGTCATATATATACATATATATATATATATATATATATATATATATGTATATATATATATATATATATATATATATATATATATATATATATATATATATATATATATATATATATACACACACATCATCATACTATAATATACATACATACTATATATATCTATATATCTATATATATATATATATATATATATATGATATATATATTCATAATATATATATATATATACACCATACCTACAATATAATATTATATATATATATATATATATATATATATATATATATATATATATATATATAATATAAATAAATAGTGTCCCCGGTTTACGACAGTTGCAGCTTATGATGTATTGAGTTGATGTTTTTCAATTATTTTCATCAGAAATTATGTCCCACCTTACAATCCATGTTCGAGAGTTACGACATTTACGAAACCGACCTAAAAAGGGAAAATAATATTTGAACGTTTTTTTTGTGAAAAACAAAATAAAAATGCAGTTTTCATATTTTCCAATACACCCAAAGCATTAACAGAGATTTTCTTAGGAATAAATATAATAATCAGGTTGATATAGTATATATTAGTAAATAAAACAGGTTTTGACATAGGAAACACCTATTTTTGATTGTCGCTACTGAGTCTGCAAAGGTTACCCTTTCCATGGTCTACCCAGAGCTTCATACTGACCAGAGTAATGTCAAATAATTCCCTTAACTGGTCTTGTGCCCGGGCATTGTGTTGTGATGATAAACATTATAACACATGATAGAGTATAAATGGACTTAGGATTAGGAGGTACTTTCTATCATCCTCAGCAAATGCTAATACCCAGTTTACCTATGTTAAAACCACAAGAAGAAGAGGAAATGGTCATGTGCATACGCATCATCATACTGTTTACATATGGCCAAAATCTGACCAAGAAGCCACCAAGTAATGCCTACTGTGCACTGCATGAGGTCCACTGACAGCACTACTTGCTTTCTTGGCAGTTTGTGATTCTAATGTGGCAAACAGGTCCACTTCCATTTGTGGAAACATGGCTATTTTCTCAGAGTGGTTGTCTAAATCCACTCTGCTGAGGCTGTCATTTTCCTTGATAGGGAGTCTAATATTACATTGAGAGACACCGTAAGGTGAACTGCAGACAAGTATCACTTCCTTTCTTGCCCCATCGAAGGAGGAGTGAGTATCATCCCAACCTCTTAATGTAGGACAATGCAGTCATGTTGCATGTTGTCCAGAACCAGCCGTCAGCTCCAGGAAATTGATACAATTCCTCTGAGTAACTGAACACCTCCCTGCCACCTGACAATCGTCCCATTGTCTTCCCAACCTGTCAACAAGGCATCTGTGTATATTGTCATTCATACAGACTGAGGAGTCAGGGTGACCTGTATCGCCAGATTCCTTCTAGGATCAAGACCAAAGTATCTTTTAAATTTTTTTATCTTTTGATAAGGTTGGCTTCGCCTGCAATAGCTAGAATTTGTTCACATTCATTTGTTGTAATCTGGGTATTAGATCTATTATTGATGCAAATTGCAATAAGCTCGTCATACGTTCTAATTGCCGTTTGGAAAATCTGGACTGTGAAAGGCATGATTTGAGGACTTGCCTTATTCTGTTTTGAGTATGAATGGGAGAGATAATGAGCTGTTAAAACTACCCCAACAGTCCCAGGTAATGAAAGCGTCTGCTGGTGTGAGGTGAGATTTTGCCAATTTATCATAAAACCTTTTGACTGTATTCAGTTGACCACTACTCTTAGGTTTTTCGAGTACACTGTTCTTATGGGCCCCCAGATCAACCAGTTGTGTAGGTGGGCCATTAGTTGGATTTCTGATTTCTCAAAGAGCTACTGTTACTAACTTTGTCAAAAGGGCAAAGCTTATCCCACAGGGCATGACTTTGAACCTGTACATATCTTTCCCTATCTAAAGCCTTAGGAAGCAACGGAAGGGAACGATAATAGGGATGTGCCAGTATGCATCTTTCAGATCTACAGTTGTCTAAGTCTTTTTTAGAACAATGGAATGCACTACGGCAATGGTAGTTATTCAGAAAATTTGACAAACAATGTGCTTGTTCAATGTTAATAAGTCTAGGATCACTCTTAGTTTGGAGGAATCCTTTTTTGGGGGCACTTAAGAGAGATGTGCTTAGTGGCAAATATCTGCATGTTTCTCTATGGCTCCCATTAACAGGGCCTTTCTGAATGTAACATTCCAGAGAGGGATCTGGTTCTGGAATAAGCCCTTTCCAGGAGAGGGAGAGGGAGGGGAGAGACTGTTTCCACCTCAGCCTCTTTAAATTTAATGCTGTTTCCCCAAAGGGACGTCTTCAATTGCCTGTGGTGTCACTGAAGTGACCCCTAACCATACCATTTGTTGCTTTTACTTTTCCTAAAAGAGGGTCTTTGGACCTTGTGAAAAAAAATTCTTGCTGTTGTTGTTGTCCTTTGTGAAGCATCATCCCTTCTAAACACCTACCTGTTCTTTGAGAAAAAACTTTTGGGGAGACTGAAGGCTTTACCTGTTTAAGCGAGCCTTTTTGGGTTGGGTAAGGGGAAACTTTGGGTTTTTGTTTCCTAAATTTTCCTTTTTTCCCCAAAAGAGAGTACTGTTGCACGAATTTGATGGCAGGCTTGCTTGTTAAGTCTTTAACCATAACAAACCCCTCAAACCAGAAAGGGTTATTATGTAATAATGGAAGTTACATTGGGAAGTGACTCACTGGAACCCTCCAATGTTTCCATTTGTGCTCTCATGTGCTACTCTAAAAAGTCATAGAATACTTAACCACAACAACAAACATTGTTCTGGAACATTTTTGAAGACTTTTGATGGTTACTTCCAGCAAGGTGGTAAAGGTTATAATACTAAAGAGGTGGCTCCTAGTATGAAATTTTAATGAGGGTGACATGTCTTGAGATTCTTCTCATAGGGGTCCTAAATTGCTGTGTAGCTATAAATAAAAAGAGGTTTTTCCCTTTCAGAAGGGAGCTGTAGCATTGCCCATTCATTGGTGGAGTTTTCTGAAATTGGGGTGACCGAGGGATGAACCAACTTAAATTCCTTTTTGGAATCATGCATCACGTCCCTCATCCATTGCTGTTCTGTGGCAATGACATTTTCTGATGTTATTCCTAATTTCCTTACGGAACTGATCAACCACAAGCTGTGTATCCTGTTTGGGGAAGCTTGTACATTTTGACTAAGCTTCAACACCTGAACTGTAACTTCCTGTTACTAAAGGGGAGAAGTCCTGGATAAGTTACAATACCCCTCTGAAAATATAGTAATATCAACTGGAGTTAGATGGATCCTAGTACAGGCAGTCCCCAGTTATTCGCAGACTCAGCTAATGGCGATCCGGTTTCATGGCACTTGTCTAGTGCCATAAAATCAGCGATTTATGGTGCCATAACATTTGGTTATCGCCACCATAAGTGCCATAAAGGCTAGCTTAGCCTTTTCACCGATAACAGGGGGACTGCCTGTATCCCTTTTGGAGGAAACAATCCTCTTCAGCATCAATAGCTGCAAATGGGGATAGAATTCCTTCTTGAAGGTTTCTCCTATGGCTACATGTATTCAGCTGGGTCAATTTAGAGGCAATGCCCACTTCATATTCCATAGTAAGAGGGTCTCCCCCACGTACAAATTCCTCTACTTCCTCCGTGGGGTTAACCTGGGAGGTTGAAGGAACTGATGTTACTGGGTTTTTGCCCAAACATAAAACACCTGAAAGGTACTGGGGTCTGATGTTACTGGGTTTTGGCTGAAACATAAATCTTGATCTGGGAAAAAAAGGGTTACATATCTGTTGCTGAATATTTGCTGGAGATATAATTTCCCCTTTCCTTAGTCCTACTGAAGTCTAGGAATAACTGGGATAGCTTAAAATGAGGAGTTTCATCCTAAAAACTTGCTACCAGTAGCATACTACAAGTCTGGTACATATCTGTCAACAAAGTAAATTTTCACAAGACTGTACCCACGCCAGGTGGCATACTATGAGCCATGCCCATGGCACAAAATGAAACGGGCAATTTGATACGGAACACTTGAACTAAGGGTCCTGCACAAAGCCAGCCCTTTAGTGATAAAAAGCAGGTTATTGGAAGCTAGTCAGTATTAAATTATTAATGAGGGACACCTCTGTAGACCCTCACACTGTTTCCATATTTGTAATAGATCCTATTAGAAATCTAAATTAACTTAAACCCTTTGATATTTAAGTTAGTTTTGACAGCCATATATGGCTGCAATAGTCCTTTTGCACTGGCTATGTAAAATTTCAATGTGAATTGTCATACCATTTGGACTAATGTCCTATGTACTAATTTGTTTAGTTATCCCAAACCACTGATTTATATGGCTTTAGGTTATCTAATTATTCCTAGGATACTGTTTATATCTAGTCCTACGCTATTTGGGCTAAACTACCACTTAGTACACCAATAATAAGATGTTTGATAAATTGTTCTCTCTTAGCCTACAATAAGGTATTGCCTAATCTAGACTATTCTAGATCAATGTGAAAGTTATATAAAAACAGAAAGTTACTTCATGTAAACTCATTGTTACGCTAACATCTTTCTTCTAATTCAGATTGTTTATATCTAGTCCTAGGCTATTTGGTCTAGTATATAAAACATTAACTTTCTAATGTGAAACTCACTGATATGAAATTTTATAGACTATCACCTTGTATAGGTTACTGTTTAATCCTGATTAATTAATTAACCATCAAAAGTATGGGATTAATCAGGTGTAATCTGTAGCCTTCAAGATATGCTACTACCTCATAACCCATTTGGTCTATTTACTGTTTTGGTCTACTACCTAAAACAGTAACCTAGTAATGTGAAAGTCTATGGTCAGGCTATTACCTAGTACTATAAGTTATTGTCTAATCCTGATTAATTAACTGTTTTTGGTCTACAAAATAAAAAAACAGTACCTTACTAACATGAACCTTTATAACTAAGCTAGCCTTTAATCATTGCATGATATACACATGTGTACACACAAATTAGGGTTCTTTTGTATGCTGCATATTTCTCAGTTTCACAGAATGTTTTTGTTGGAAATAAACTGGTCTTGTGTATTAATGGAGCAAGCTTCAGTTTCAAAATCTGAAAAAACCCAAAAACTGCGAGGCTGTGTGGCACTGTCCTCAAAGCTGCTCAAGAACTAATGGCGGCTGATTCAAAAACATCCCAGACCACACATTATCAGATTTAAAGAGGTCGGCCTGTATTCTTAATTTTACTTCCACTTCGGTTATTATTTTAGATTTGTAAAAGGAAAGGTTATGGCTCAAAAAATAATTTTCTATCTCAAAAACCTGGTCTTCAGTCCAGTTATATAGATGACTTGAATGTTATTTTCTTTGTATGTTTCACTTTTGTAGAATGAGTTTAAGAAATTAGATATTTCTTGCATTTTGCTATTTCAACAACACAATATTTATACATATATACTATACAAATTAATAAAAATATACAGTGGTACCTCGAGATACGAAAAGCTCAACTTATGAAAAACTTGAGATACGAAAGCCAATACGAAAAATTTAACGGCTCTACATATGAAAAGTTTTCAAGATACGAAAGGTTTCTGTAAAGTCCGAGATTCGCCCGAACCACCGATAACAATTTTGAAACTTGCGCGCCGCCAACTTAGTAGACTCGCCACCGGAAGATTCAAGAGAAAGCTTTAAACACTTCCGAGGAGGAATATTGCCAGATGTTGCAAGACTTGATGAAAAAGGAGGGCCTTGACTGAGGGCAATTCTACAAAGCCGACTGGTCTATTCTATCGCTCCTTACTGTCTAGCACCTTGGCTGACAAGAACTAAAAGAATTTACCCTGTAGAAAGTTTTCCAAGCAATGCATTTCCGTTTTGTTATGTGTACAGACTTCTGATAGCCACTGTTGCAAACCAGAGATGGTGGGACATGTGACGCAACCATTTACCCGTCATGGGTTGATAGATAGGCTCATAGGGACCTGGTATCATTTTGTGAAGTCATGGTTCAACTTCAGATCATATCCAACTGACTCCATAATCCCTTCAATAAGATTATTTGTCATCAAACACAAGACCTTAGCACTGCTACACATCAGGTGAAGGCTTTGTTTCTCATGAGCAATGCACCTGTGCATCCTAATGCAGCTCTGGGTGGTGGTGAAGGTGGTCGTATTAGGGTAATTTATTTGCCTCCATGCACTCATTCAGCCGATGTAACAAGGAATAAAGTTCCTGGAGGAAGTGAGGGTGATGTTTGATGACAAGGAGAAGAAGCAAAGCTTGAATATAAGGGGGGTGAGGACACTGGGGAATCTTTAAAGGTATTCACAAACGCTTGAAAGGATGTTGCCGTATAGAAGTTCAAGCGTGCTTGGAACCATATACTACTGAAGATATGATGAACTTCTAGGGGTTCACAATCAGTGATTGCGTGCCACACTCACAAGAGGAGGCAACGACTTTCTCAAGGAGTGGCTGGATGATGATGGTGGTAACCATAGCTCTTGGTTGTGGAATGTTCGAGTTTCAGTAGAAATTCCAAAGCAGAATCATCATTCCTATTGTAAGAGCACCCTTGACAGCTTCCGCAGATCACAAACAACCTGAGCACCCAAGCCTGTCACCATCCACTTCTTCAGTAACTCAAGTCATACAGCTTAGTTATGCAGGTGAGTGCCTCCAGACCTTTGTTCACATGCAGTGCTCCTTCATCCCACAATCTGATGCGTCACTAACCCAATTTAACTATCTCACCTTCTAGGCACCTCTATGCTTCTCTGGCCAGTTCATCGCTTAATGTCTCCTGGACACCATACAAGGCACAGAAGCAGAAGAGCTGGTCATGATGACAAGGCTGAGCTGGTGGAAGGGAGGAGAACTAGCAAACCTCCTCACATGTTTTTAGAAGTCCAGATATTGCTAGGACTTTGAGAAGTGCACAAAGGTAAGTGATAAAGAAAAATGATTATTTTTATTTTCCTATTTTTTCCTATTTAAGAACAAATGTTTGTATGTATTTGTGTAGGAATTTTTGTGTGTGTACTTTCCAAGTTTAATAGATTTACTGTGTTTAGACAAAACAGGAAAATACAGTGATACATAAGTTATTTGGTTGAGTACTTTATGTACAGTGCTCCTACCATATTGTGTTGCATATAAGAAGAAAAGGACTAAATTTTTTGGTGTATAATGTTTTTACTGTATTTAGGCAAAATAGAAAAAGGAAAGTGTTATTTGGTAGTGTACTGTGTATGTACAACTACCATATTATGCATTGTCTGAAAAAAAGTCACTTTTTTAATGTCCAATACATGTTTCAGTGTTTTAATGTTTGCTGTGTTCAAGCAAAATAGGAAAAAGAAGTGACACCATGTTATTCAGTAGTGAACTGTACATACAGTACCCCTATTGTATTGTGTGTTGTTTACAAGAAGTGAGAAAAAAAAAAAAAAAAAAAGTGTTATTTTTTTCCTAAGTGTATTCCTACAATAGATTTTGGTACAAGTAAGGGAAAATACACTAGATAACTGCCTTACAGTGTGATGGTTGTTGTTTTTAAGCATACTTGATTCTTACTGTTAAGTGCTATTGACAAAGGTAGGAGGAATAAGGGTACAAGTGTTGCTGTTATACATCCATAAGGTTTTATGCGAACTTATCTGGCAGGGCCTTAACTTTATTACTGTGCAAATATTAGTATGGGTGTACTATACTATATACAGTTGACCCCCAGTATTTGTGGGGATGTGGTACCAACCAACACGCCAACCCAAATAGTTATTTGATAGTTTAAGCACAAAAAACACCTTTAAAAAAATGCTTATACTGTAACTATGTACTATTTTAATAGTTTTATCACAAAAAGTACTTTTACTAATGAAAATTATATGAAAATACAGTAACTAGTGAATATTTTTCAATGAAAAATATGCAAATAGGCGAATGATCCACGAATGGCATACATTACTGTACGTCCTGAATTCTTAGTTTCTGCAGTTCGAGTCCATGAGTTGGTGAATTACTTATCAACTTAAAAAGTCCCGTTCCGTTAAAATATATGAAAATAAATTAATTCTGAGCTGAGTGAATTAGATATTAAAGGACATTTGTGGCTTAATGCTTATAGACGAATCACGGTGATGTGATCAAATTCATTTATAGAAATAAAATATGCTTTTTTAGACAAAAACAGAAAAGCTTGAGGGGACACCAATAGCCTTGAGATTATCATTACTGTAATTAAATACTTAATGTATTACAGAAGTAATTCAGTACTCAAGAAATCTACCAACATGGACAATTTAATTTTTATGTTTTGTGAGTAGAAAGTGAATCATTATGTTTTCTCCAATTTGCTTTGTTTTTGGCATAACAAACATAAAGTTCCAATATGGTATTAACCCCTACTATCTTAGTTGCAGCTTAAGAAAAGTGGCTCCTCTTTCTTATCTTTTGTAACGCTGAATGCAGTTTGCTTGAAAATGCCTTCAAGTAAAAGTGAAAAATCTTGCAGTCTCACTTCACTGGACTTGCTACCAGATACGTGCAGGCAGTCCCCAGTTATAGGTGGGGTTCTGTTCTCGGTGGGGTGCTCATAAGCAAAAACGGCCATTAACCGAAACTTGGAGATTTATGGTGCTTATGGCGCCGAATTTCAGTTAATGGAGCCACAACTCTTACTATCGGCACCTTATACTGCCGGTAACCAAAACTCGGCCGGTTATGAGGCCATAAATTGCAGATTTTATGGCACTTAGGCAAGCCTCATAACCAGATCGCCATTAACCAGGTCTGCTGATAACTGGGGAAGGCCAGTACACTGTTTATATACATATATATTACAGTTGACCCCCACTATTCGCAGAATCACGATTCACAGACTCATCTATTTGCAGATTTTTCTATATACTGTACCGTATACTGTGAAATATTCACAATTTTCTGTATCATATACTTTTGGGACTAAATGCAATTTTTGGGATAAAACTACCAAAATAGGCAGCCCCAAGCCTTTTTGTAGGGGTTTTAAATTTATGCCTGGGGAGTCTGGTACCCATCCCATGCAAATAAGGGGTCTACTATATATATATATATATATATATATATAGATATATTATATATATACAGTGGACCCACTGTATTCGCGCTCTCCAGATTCGCGGATTTCTCTCGGGAACGTTTCCCCACATTATTTGAGGAAAATTCGCACGTTCGTGGTACAGTGGTACCTCGAGATACGAAATTAATCCGTTCCGAGGCGGCCTTCGTATTATGAGTTTTTCGTATCTTGGAACACATTTTACATGTAAAATGGCTAATCCGTTCCAAGCCCCCCAAAAACACCCCAGTAAATTATATTTCCAGGCCTAAAACATGTTCTAGGGTTACAACGCCGATCTGACGGAAGAAATATGACTCCAAAAAGGCAAAATACTGTACATACTTGAGTAATATTCAACTGCATGTAATGTTCAACCCCATTTTTACTGCATATATTAGGACTTTAGCATATGTCCCTTAGCAATAAGCCTAGCCTATGTTAGGGGTTGCTACTGTAGCCTAGTCTATGATTCTGACATCTCAACCTAAGAGCTAAAAGCTTAGAATATGCCAATAAAATGTATAAATAATCAGTATGTACTCATTTCAAATAATTATTAATTAACCATTAACTATAATACACAAACAAACAAAAAACAAACCTTCCAATCGATTGTTTACATTCAGCTCTTACCTGTCTTACGGGTATCGAACGAGCGCCAAGCAATCATTTTTCCTAGCACACAGTAAGCCATAAATTGTCATACACAGTAAGCCATAAATTGTCATTAGTATCTCTCTTCAACTAATGAAACTACCAAACAGTATAATAACCATTCATTTCTATTCTTTATTCTATCTTTACCTAATGGAGATACCGAGTTACTGACAGCTATAATGAAACATACGTATACGTAACATAATAATAAAACAGAGGAAGAATTCTAAAAAATACGTATTTGTTGGCAGTCTGATTTATTTCATATTTTATGATACCTTAATTCACAATTTTTTTATTAAATGTATTGCATGTACTCATTTCAAATAATTATTAAGTAACCATTAACTATAATAAACAAACAAAAAAAAGCTTCCAAACTTCTGTTTACATCCAGCACTTACGAGTATCTAACGATCGACAAGCAATCACTTTACACAGTAAGCCATATATTTTCATTATCTCTCTTCAACTCCTGAAACTACCAAACAGTATAATAACCATTCATTTCTATTCTTTATTCTATCTTTACCTAATGTTTTTTTTTTATTAACCCCTTCAGCATTGGGGCGTACACATGTACGTCTTTTACGGTACAGTAATAAAATACCGGGACGTACGCGTGTACGTCTTTCATTCCTCCTCGAAAAGCAAAGCGTTTTCTTTAGCTTGGATAGTTTCCAGGCACAGTATTGTGTACGAGAGAGGTGCTGAAGCTCCACCCACAATTCATTCTAACCAATGAGCGTCCGATGGACGTCGTGACGTCATTTTCATATGGGATATTAGGAGGGGTACTGGCCAACATATACCAGTGCACCTCAGGCTATTATCTGAGAAGGATGATTATGATTTTGTCCGTAAACCATGTAGATTTGAATTCTAAACCTTTTTCCCTTTTGATTGCTGTTATTTTATGTTTTTTTTTTTTTTCAGTATCATGTCAGATGATAGTGTTTCAGAGTTAGGGTCTGAGTACCTGCCAAATCTATCAGATGATGATTATAGTGATAATTTCTTTGAGGTTGACAGTGACAACGAGTGTTTGGAAGACATTGAACCTCTTGTCGATGAAGGCTGGCAGTTCATAACTGATCCATCTTGTGACTTGCGCCCAGACCCAGCCCCCCCTGATTCACGGAGGGTGGCAATGGGATTTCTGCTTACACACTAGATTTCATCTGCTTACGTGATGCATTTTTTTCCCCTTTGTTTTGGTGATGTAATTGACAAATTGTGTGAATGGATGAATGCTCGGGCAGAGTAGTACTTTCATTCAACAGGAAAGCGTAAGGTGAAAGGACTTCTATGTAGGCCTGTTACTCGTAATGAGATGTGTTTTTTATAGCTTGCTGATCATAATGGGGGTGAATAAACTCCCCCATATGTATATACGTATTGGTCACGAGATGCTGTTGCTTTTATTATCATTATTATTATTATTACTATTATTACTGTTTTATTATTATTATTACCAGCTGCCTAAACATTCATTGATGTATATGCTGTTTCTGTATGAAACCTAGGAATAACTGTTTCAGTAAGAAAACTAGTACTGCTATTACCACCACTACTATTTTACTACTACTTTACTACTTTTTCTGCTACTTTATTTCTATTACTTTACTACTATTTCTACTACTTTATAACAGCTCCTACTTCTGCAATTACTTTTTCCACTAAATATTCTTATTTTTTCTGATATTCTTACTATATTTTGTGTAATTTTTTGACAATGGGGTAAAAAATATTAATTGATATCCGTACACACAATGTTTTCACATAAGAATATGAAGGCAAAATATGAATAACATAAAATTTAGTGAGAGCAAGTAATGATTGATACTTGCGGTCGACAGGGGGTCTCATGCGGTATGCAAGCATTGGCAGCAATGCAGCAGGCCAGTGGCGAAGGGGTTAAATGTATTGCATGAATAAGTTTTCCAATTTACAGCATCCTTTTACCAATAGAATACTTAAAGCACAAGGGGTAGATGCTGACCAATAGGAGAGCAGGACCTTATGGGGTGACTAGCATCAGGAACCAATGGGAGAGCGGGAGGATGGTGGCGAGTTTACTCAGTTGGCGGCGCGGGAGTTTTAAAATTGTTCTCGGTGGTCCGGGCGAATCTCGGGACTTTACAGCAAGAACCTTTCGTATCTTGAAAACTTTTCGTATGTAGAGCAGTAAAATTTTTTGCATTGGCTTTCGTATCTCGAGTTTTTCGTAAGTAGAGCCTTTCGTATCTCGAGGTACTACTGTATTTTTCTATGAGAAATATCCACAAATTCCTGGTTTTTTTTTATCAATTTCATCATAAAATGCACTTTTTGTCATAAAACTATTAAAAAAACAAGTATGAAAATTTTTAGCGGGTTTTTCTTGAGTTTTAACTAACAAAATACTAGGCTGTTTTTAGCATTTTTATTGGGGTTCCAAACATTCGTGGGTTCTAACTATTCACAAGGGGGTCTGGTACGCATCCCCCACGAATACGGGGGGACCAGTGTATATAATATTTATGGAATATATATACATGCATACATACATACATATATATATATATATATATATATATATATATATATATATATATATATATATATACATATATATACACATACACAGGCGGTCCCCGGGTTACGACGGGGGTTCCGTTCCTGAGACGCATCGTAAGCCGAAAATCGTTGTAAGCCGGAACATCGTCAAAAATCCTAAGAAAACCTTACTTATAATGCTTTGGGTGCATTGAAAACTATGTAAACTGCATTTTTATGGCATTTTTCATTAACCCTTAAACACCGACTGGACGTATTTTACGTCGACATTTTTTGTCTCTCGGGTGCCGACTGGACGTATTTTACGTCGACATACAAAAGTTTTTTTTAAAATTTTTTAAAAATTCGCGGAAAAATACTTTTAGGCCTACCAGCCGAAAACTCTTGAATCACGCGCCTTGGGGGATGCTGGGAGTTCACGTATCAAGGTGTTGTTTTGTTTACAATCGTTACGCAGGCGCGCAAGCGCGAATTTCTTTCTTGCCGCACTAAAAAGTATCTGTGACACATCTCGGAAATTATTTCGTCACTTTGACATAATTTTTGTACCATTTTGAATTAGCCGTTACATGGAGTATTATATATGAAAATGTGCGCATTTTTATGTAGAATAAAAAAAAAATACTCATGATTGTAGCTTTTATCAGTTTTGAAATATTTTCATATAAATAACGATAAGTGCCAAAATTTCAACCTTCGGTCAACTTTGACTCTACCGAAATGGCCGAAAAACGCAATTGTAAGCTAAAACTCTTATATTTTAGTAATATTCAATAATTTACCTTAATTTTGCAACTAATTGGAAGTCTCTAGCACAATATTTCGATTTATGGTGAATTTATGAAAAAACTTTTACCTTACATCCGTGCGGTAACTCTTCCGAAAAAAATCATACATGCGATTGTGGTAATGTTTGCATCATTTTAAAATTAGCCTTTACATAAAGTTTCATATATGGAAATGTGCGCAATTTCATGCACAATACAACTAACAACCCATGGTTGCAGCTTTTATCAATTTTGAAATATTTTCATATAAAAAATGATAAGTGACAAATTTTCAACCTTCGGTAAACTTTGACTCTACCGAAATGGTCAAAAAACGCAATTGTAAGCTAAAACGCTTATATTCTAGTAATATTCAAGCATTTACCTTCATTTTGCAACAAATTGGAAGTCTCTAGCACAATATTTCGATTTATGGTGAATTTATGAAAAAAATAACATTTTCTTTACGTCCGCGCGGTAACTCTTCCGAAAAAATCATACGTGCGATTGTGGTAATGTTTGCACCATTTTAAATTAGCCGTTACATAAAGTTTTATATATGAAAATGTGCGCAATTTTATGTAGAATACAATAACAAATAATTGAAGGTTGTAGCTTTTCTCATTTTTGAAATATTTGCATATAAATCACGATAAATAAAAAAAACCATGTTCGGTCAACTTTAACTCTACCAAAATGGTTGAAAAACGCAATTGTAATCTAAAACTCTTACAGTCTAGTAATATTCAGTCATTTATCTTCATATAGAAACAAATTCGAAGTCTCTAGCACAATATCTAGATTTATGGTGAATTTAAAAAAAAAAAAACTTTCCTTCCATCCGCGCGCGGATTCTCCGCCACAAATCTCCAAAATGCGTACGTCCCATTCTCGGAATATTTGCTCCATTTCATATTAGGCATTTCATAGAGTGTTATATATGAAAATGTGCGCAATTTCATGTAGAATAAAACGAAAAATATTTGAAGGTTGTAGCTTTTCTAATTTCCGAAATAATTGCATATAAAAAATATATATATAAAAAAATTCGACATTCGGTCAACTTTAACTCGTCAGATATGGTTGAAAAATGATATTTTCATGATAAAATAAAGTTTCACATATACTTACCGAACAGTTACATAGCTTATAGCTTCTTACCTACGGCAGTCGAAATTCAAATTGTTGGCGCCAGCGGCGTTGCTATCTTAAGTATAGGTGATACAAGACCCGCCCACATCCGGGAACCCTGGGTACTGCTAGCCTTCTACCGTCAATTTTCGTTTAGCCGACACGTCCATCTGTGGGGAGGTGGGTGGGCTTTGATTATGTAACTGTTCGGTAAGTATATGTGAAACTTTATTTTATCATGAAAATATCATTTTCACATAAGTGACTTACCGAACAGTTACATAGCTGAATCCAAACTACCCGGAAGGAGGGTAGATGGACTACATAAAAATGACAGTAAGACCACATTAAACAGCAAATGTTGCAGTACCCTACCTTGTGAGAGAGCAGCTGCAGGAGAATACTGCCTCTGGTTGGTGCTCTCATCACTCGTAGGAGACGTGGCAGTATAGGCCAGGGTCGTCCCTACTTAGTGGGATTTTGTAACCATGGACAAGACCGTTGGTTGACAAAATATTAAAAATCAGATAATGCCCTTGCCCTGGGCTTCAGAAACCAGATAAAAAACAACAGACCATCACCTATACCAAAAATAATGACATACTCAAAAGTAATAAATAAGATCTGGAGGTTCTCCAAAGTACTATGAGCCTCCAGTCTGCCCCACGACTCAACAACCTATAACAAGGCGAGGAGACAGTAGAGGATAGAAAGTTCCCCTATGTTTCCTTTCCCAACACCATGCCCGCTACCGACAAAGGACCCCAATTTACAACAACTATCATAGGTAGCCTCTACATTCTTCAGGTAAAATGAGGCGAACACAGATCTCGATCTCCAAAACGTAGATTGAAGAATCGAGGAAAGCGACATATTGTGCTTGAAGCTTAAGGATGTCGCCACTGCACGTATTTCATGTGCTTTCACCTTAAGCACATTTAGAGTCTGATCTTGGACTTGAGAGTGTGACTCCAGTATCAGACTTCTCAAAAAGAACGAAATAGCGTTCTTGGAGAGGGGTTTTGCAGAATTCTTAACCGAACACCAAAGTCGGTCGGAATTACCTCTAACGGATTGTGTCCTTGACAGGTAACATTTCAGAGCTCTGACAGGACATAGTAAATATTCTTCGTCCATCGGACCCACTATATTAGATAATCCCTTAAGTACAAAAGATTTAGGCCATGGGTTAGAGGGAGATTCGTTCTTTGCTAAAAATTCGTTAACAAAGAACAAACCGCATTACGATTTTTGAACCCCACCTCTTTGTGGATGGCTTGTAACTCACTCACTCTTCCTGCTGTAGCCAAAGCGAAGAGAAAAAGTGCCTTCTCGTTACATCTCTCAAAGACGCTTCACGAAGTGGCTCGAATCGTGAAGACATCAGAAAAGTTAAAACTACGTCCAAGTTCCAGTCCACACTATCCTTCTTGGATACTTTTACTGTATTAAAAGATTTAATTAAATCTCCAATATCCTGGTTAGAGGAGATGTCAAGCCCTCTATGCTTAAACACTGAGGACAGCATAGCTCTGTACCCTTTAATTGTCGATACCGACAAGTTCTTAACTTCTTTAAGGTACAGCAAAAAATCAGCTATTTCTGTCACAGAGGTTTTAGAAGACGAGAAATTATGTCTTCTGCACCACGTCCTAAATACTCCCCACTTTGATTGGTAAAGCTTGGCAGAAGAGCTTCTTCGACAGTTAGCAATAGCCTCTGCCGCTCTACGAGAAAACCCCTTCGCTCTGACGAGTTTCCGGACAGTCTGAACCCTGTCAGTGACAGAGCGGACAAAATCTGATGATACCTGTCGAAGTGGGGCTGTTTGAGTAGCCGAGGATACTGAGGAAGAAGTCTGGGATGGTCTATAACCAACTTGAGGAGGTCTGGAAACCACTCTTTCCTGGGCCAGAATGGTGCTACCAACGTCCTTGACACATTTTGATGTGAGAGGAACTTGTTCAACACCTCTCTGATCATTCCAAATGGGGGAAAGGCGTAAACGTCTAGACCCGTCCAATCCTGAAGCATTGCGTCGGTCTTCCAAGCAAGAGGATCTGGAACTGGGGAACAAAAGATCGGAAGTCGATTGTTCCTCGACGTGGCAAACAGATCCACTGAAGGTCTTCCCCAAAGTTTCCACAGTTCCTGACGAATTTTGTCTTGCAATGTCCACTCCGTGGGAAGAACTTGGTTTACTCGACTGAGTTCGTCTGCCAGTACATTTAACTTCCCCTGTACAAAACCTCGGAACGAGGGAAATATCCCGATCTTGAGACCAGAGAAGGAGATCTTCTGCGACTTTGTTGAGGGAGAATGAATGGGTTCCTCCCTGATTCCTGATATAAGATAGAGCGGTGGTGTTGTCGGAGTATACTGCCACTCTCTTTCCCACGACCAAAGGCGCGAATGCTTGCAGACCGAACCAAATCGCCTTCAACTCCTTCATGTTGATGTGATTCAACCTCTCTTTCTCTGACCATAATCCTGAGATCTTTTTGGTCCCTAGGAGAGCTCCCCAACCTCTGTCCGATGCGTCGGAGTATAATTCTACGTCTGGGTTCCTTAATGTCAGGGAGAGACCCTCTTGCAATCTTTCCCTCGACATCCACCATCTCAAGTCGTTCTTGATCTCTTCCGACACTGGGAACGAATACGTGTCTGGTTGAGACTTCCGACACCAACTCGCTTTGAGATAAAACTGAAGAGATCTTCATGTGAAGACGACCCAACTTACAAACGTCTCTACTGATGATAACGTCCCTAGAGACTCATCCATTCCAAGGCGGAGGAGGACTGACGATTCAGGAATTGGCTCACTTTTTTGAGGCAAGATTCTATTCTTTTCGGGGACAGAAAAACCCGAAAAGTCTGAGAGTCCAGAATCATCCCCAAATAGGGGATCTTCTGGGACGGCACTAATTGAGACTTCTCCAGGTTGATGAGAATTCCCATTGACTCGCTAATGACAGTGTCTTCCGTAAATCCTTCACGCACTGTGTCCTCGAACCCGATCTGAGAAGCCAGTCGTCCAGTAAAATGCTGCATTTATGCCCAACATATGCAGCCATTTCCCCAATGGAGCAAGAACACGAGTAAATACTTGAGGGGCCGTCGAAAGGCCGAAACAAAGGGCTCTGAATTGATACGTCCTCCCTTCGAACACAAATCTCAGGAACTTCTTTGAACTCTGGTGAATCGGGACATGAAAGTAGGCGTCCTTCATGTCCAGGGACACCATCCAATCGCCTGGGCGAAGTGCCGACATCACAGAATGATTTGTTTCCATATTGAACTTTGTCTTCAGCACAAAAAGGTTCAATGCGCTTACATCTAGCACTGGCCTCCAACCTCCCGAGGCTTTGGGAACTACAAAGAGTCTGTTGTAGAATCCCTGAGAACTGTCGAGGACTTCCTCTATTGCTCCCTTCTTGATGAGTGCATTGACCTCTGCTGCTAAAGTCCCCCCCACCCACCACCCAAAGCTCTCTCTGATCCTGGAGAATATGCTGTTAAGCTGATTGGTGTATCGGAGAGAGGAGGATCTAAAAACAAAAGGAATCGAGTATCCCTCTCGAAGAACTTGAACTACCCATTGCTCTGCACCTCTTCGACTCCATTCTTCCCAAAAAAGATGGAGTCTTGCCCCTACTTGCACGTGAAGGAACGGCTTCTCACTTGTCCGAAGGTTTGGGGGGAGGTTTCTTTGAGGACTTGTACTGTGGACGCAAATTAGTCCTGGGTCGTTGCCACTTAGGTTTATTCCCTCGAAAGGGATGCTTCTGAAGAGGAGAAGACTTAGCTCCTGTCGGAGTAGGCTCTTTCGGACGTCTGGAAGACTGAAGAAGGAGATCATTAGTAGATTTCTTTTCTAAATCCGATAGAATTTGTTGAATGGTTTCTTCAGGGAAAAGATGAGATTTACAGAGAGGAGCAAACATGAGAGCCGACTTCTGGTTATTAGTGACTCCTTTAGACACGAAAGAACACCACCTTTCTCTCTTCTTCATCACTCCCATTGTGAAAAGGGCTGCTAATTCTCCTGAACCATCTCTAACAGCCTTATCCGCACAGGACAGAACTCCTAACCAGTCTGTGGCAAAATCTTCTTCTAAAGACTGACAGTCTTCAATCTTGCGAGCTAAAGAGGCAATAGTCCAGTCCAAAAAACTAAATACCTCAAATACTTTAAAAATATTCTTCACCAAATGGTCCAGCTCTGAAGAAGAAAACAAAATTTTAGCTGACGAAAAAGCTGCTCTTCGGTGTGAGTCCACTAAACCGGAGAAGTCTCCCTGGGAGGAGGCAGACACTCCCAAAGAAGGAACTTCTCCAGTTGCGTAGAAGCGATACGCTTTACTCTGAAGCTTAGAAGGTGGGAAAGCAAACGAAGCCTTACCTGTTTCCCTCTTCTTAGAAAGCCACTCTGTTGACTCCTTAAGGGCCTGCTTCGAGGACTGAGAAAGAACCAGTTTAGGTAGACACAAATACGCTGTCTTCCTATCTTTAACGAACATTGAAGGCGGTGAAGACGGAGAAGCAGGTTCAAAGTAATCTGGATAAGTGGACAGGAAAAATTTAAGAAGACTCGAATAAGCCGACGAATCCTTGTCATCTTGATCCAAAGCTTCCTCTTCAGACTGCACGGAAGCAGAGTCGAAATCAGGCTTATGTTCTACCCCGGTGGAGGATTTCAACAAACTCATAAGATCCTGGAAATGCTTCTTAAATGGAGCTAAGGTAGAATCGTCTAACACTGTAGAAGTCGATGGTCTTTCAGTCGAAGAACGATTCTTTCTAACAGGTGAAGTCTCCGCACCACGAGTCGACACAGGCGAACAACCAGTCGAAATTCCTATCGACTCACGGCGAGGGGAGTCGAACAAAGACGAGCGAATACGCTTCTCTGGACAGTAATACGGAGTCGAACGAGGCGACCGAGCCGAAACTGCGACCGAGACTCGCTTGGGAGAGTCGAGCGATCGTGAATTATCACAAAGTGTAGTCCGAGAGCCATTGCTTTTAGCCGAAAAATGCGACTGCGGAGGAGATTCACTAAATATCACATCCGAGCAAAACTACACGAAGGTTGAGGACTCCAATGCCTCTTAGACTTCTTAACAGGAGTCGGTGACGAATCACCCGCAAGAATCGAATGTCTTTTTAACGGTCGAGACACCAAATCACCTCGCCTTTTGCGCACTGGCAATTGCACTTCCGAATCAGAAGACAGACGAGAATCACAAACACTAACACCTTTCCACATCTTTTTGGACGACACCCGCGAGTCGACGGAGTCGACGGCTGACCGTGGGCAAACTCCCCCAGACTCCTTCCGACCTCCAGTATGTCTTCTCCCGGTTGCGGGGGAGCGGGACAGTGACCTTCGTCTGGGAGTCGAGGGGGAACGGACAACCGCCTCCTCAGGCGCAACATTAACACTTTGCACTGCACTAGATTTCACTGTACTATCTACGAAAGCTTTAAAAGACATTCCTAACTTCATAACTGATTCAGCTAACACTTAGAACTTTTTATCCATCTTAGACTCAAGCAAGGCAATGGTGTTGGGTTCGGAAACATGGGCAACTTGAACAGGGGTAATCAAAGGAGAAGTAGGAGGACTATTAATTGGAGAAATATTCTCTAATAAAGGAGAGGCAAGAGAAGACTTATTTGTCTCCGAAGGAACAGGAGTAGTTTCTAACCTATTCTTACTACTAGCCCTAAGAGCTGCCTTCCTCTTCCTATCTTTCTCCATTTTCTCAGCATGCGATCTAACCGCCTTCCATCCCTGTTCATCCAATTCTTTACATTCATCACATGTCACATCCATACCATTACAATTTTGTCCTCTGCATTTAGTGCACTTAGAGTGCGGATCGTGACATAACTTAGCTAATCTTGTTTTGCAGCCAGTGCTGCAAAACCTTACAGCAAATGAACTAGAATCTGACATAATTAGCAATAATGACGAAAAAACTGAATAGAGATAGCTAACTGGCAAGAAAAAACCAAAAACTTGTACATCACCAAACAAAAACCAAAATCCAAAATGGCGACGCAGGAGACTGCAGCAAAAATCTCACAGGTGTTACCCCGTGAGCGGCAGAAACGAAAATTGACGGTAGAAGGCTAGCAGTACCCAGGGTTCCCGGATGTGGGCGGGTCTTGTATCACCTATACTTAAGATAGCAACGCCGCTGGCGCCAACAATTTGAATTTCGACTGCCGTAGGTAAGAAGCTATAAGCTATGTAACTGTTCGGTAAGTCACTTATGTGAAACTGCAATTGTAAGCTAATACTCTTACAGTCTAGTAATATTCAATCATTTGTTTTCATTTTGAAAGAAATTGGAAGTCGCTAGGACAATATTTAGATTTATGGTGAATTTTTGAAAAAAAATATTTGTTTACATCCGCGAGTTATGAATTCATGCATTATTTTGTGATAATATTTTCTCTGTGTTGCCTTTATCGTTTTACAATGTGTTATATACCAAAATGATCGCAATTTAGTGTACATTACAACGAAGAAAAAAGTAACTTGTTACCTTTAACCATTTTGCGCACAGCGCGATTTGAATACAATTATATATAAAATTTCATTTTTGCGCTATCATATATCGCATTATTTATATATGATAATGATAATTTTTTTCATTTCTGATGGTTGCATACTAAACTTCAGCCAATGACAAAAAAGGAGCCAAAAATGAACTCTTAATCTTGAAAACTACGCACGCTGTGATTTTTTGAAAAAAATATTTTTTCCGCTTCCGCGCTCACTCCGAAACACCTCCGGCACACGGGAGACAATTTTTATTTTACCGCTTCGGCGTTTAAGGGTTAAGAAAACCTTCAAATACTGATTATTTTGCATTTTTGGTGTTATATTTCATCTCCCAGATGAGCGTTGTAGGCATTGTAACCCTGAAACATGCGTCGTAACCCTGGAACATGTGTCGTAACCCTGGAAATAACGTCTATTAACAAGCGTCGTAACCTCTGAACATCGTAAGCTGACACCATCGTAATCCGGGGACTGCCTGTATGTATATATATATATATATATATATATATATATATATATATATATATATATATATATATATATATATATAGGCAGTCCCTGGCTTACAACGGGTTAAGCGTACGCTGCGCTGAGATTACGATGCTCATCAATTATATTCATCAGAAACTATTTCCAAGTTTATGATGCATTCCAGGGTTATGGCACCAATCTGATGGAAAAAATATGACTTCAAAAATGCAAAATAATCAATATTCTAAGTTTTTAGATGAAAAAATGCAATAAAAATTAAGTTTACATAGTTTTTAGTATACCCAAAGCATTAAAAGTAAAGTTTTCTTAGTATTTTTGACAATTTTCTGGCTTACGATGCATCTCAAGAACGGAACCCCCGTCATAAGGCTGCCTGTATATATATATATATATATATATATATATATATATATATGTATAGATATATACAGTGGTCCCCCGTATTTGCGGGAGATGCGTATCAGACCCCCCCAAATAGTAAGAACTGGCGAATAGTTGGAACCCCTACAAAAATGCTTAAAACCTCCATTTATGTTAGTTAAAACTCAAGAAAAACCCACAAAAAATGTTTATACCTGATTTTTTTTGATAGGTTTACAGTATAACAAAAAGTGCATTTTATGATGAACTTGATAAAAAAATCAATAGGAATTTGTGGGTATTTCTCAGAAAAATAATGTGAATAGACAAATTTTTCCCAAATAATGGGGGGATATGTTCCAGAGAGAAATCTACGAATGTGAAATTCTGCAAATCCAGAGAACGTGAAGGCAAGGGTTCACTGTGTGTGTGTGTGTGTGTGTATGTATGTGTGAATAAATATATATATATATATATATATATATATATATATATATATATATATATATATATATATATATATATATATATAATATATATATATATATATATATATATATATATATATATATATATACATACACATACATGCATACATATATGCATACACACACACACATATTAATATATATATATATATATATATATATATATATATATATATATATATATATATATATATATGTACATCTACTGGTCACTTTTTTACCAGATACATATGCAACTGTAATGGCCACAATGCCCTCTTAACTTCTTCAATTCTTTGCTTTTTCTTTATATTTTTGTCACTACAAAACCTGAAGATCCAAGTTCAGAGAAACTTTTTAAAGAAATTGTGATATCTGGTACTGGGAAACAAACCCAGGTCCCATAACTACAGAGGTCACCTTGCCGACCTGACCATGAGAAGGATTAAAAGTCTACTCCCTCTCATACATACATATACCTGTCATTTTCAGGTATACTTATTTGAGCTGGAACAGACCCATCCTCACCATCGTAGCCGAGTGGGCGATCATTTTTATTGCATTTTAGAGTGAAATATGTATGTAGAATATACTGGTCACTTTTTTATCAGATACATATGCAACTGTAATAACCACAATGCCCTCTTAACTTCTTAAATTCTTTGCTCTTTTTTAGATACGCTTATCACTATAAAGCTTGAAGATCCAAGTTCAAAGAGGGAGTAGACTTCTGATTGCCCACTTGGATATGATGGTGAGGATGGGTCTATTTCAGCTCAAATAACTATATCTGAAAATGACAGGTATATGTATGTATGAGAGGGAGTAGACTTTTAATCCTTCTTGTGATCAGGTTGTGATTATGGGACCTGGGTTAGTTTCCTGGTATCAGACATCACAATTTATTTAAAAATTTCTTTGAACTTGGATCTTCAGGCTCTGTAGTGACAAGCATATCCAAACAAGAGCAAAAGAATTCAAGAAGTTAAGAGGGCATTGTGGCTATTACAGTTGTATATATGTGTATATATATATGTATATGTGTGTATGTGTATATGTATATGTATATGTATGTATATATATATATATATATATATATATATATATATATATATATAATATATATATATATATTTCTTTTGGAAAATATTAAACCTGAAATATTATTTAATTTCCAATTCATATAGTATGTAGCTTTAAATCTATGAACACACACACACACATATACACACACTCACTAACACGCACACACGTGTACACACCTAAATATTAAGCCAAACACATAAATATAATATATACACTTATGTATGTTTTACACACATATATATATATATATATATATATATATATATATATATATATACATATATATATAGTATACATTTTCCAGAAGCAGATCAAACACATCACCCATTCCATAGCAACTCATTCACTCATTTCTTTTCATAGGATCCTCCTCTATTGGCTTTCAGTTATACTGCAGTTTTATATTACAAGTTTACCTAAAAAAAATGATTCTTCCAACAATATATACAATTTTTCTACCCTCCACAATTTTCATCTACTCAATTAGGTTTTTAGTTATCTGATAGTATGCAGTTAAGAACAGGAAGAAAGTTAATTAATTACCTTAGATGGGACATTACTAAGGCCTGGCTTATTTTTGTCTCTGATGCTAAAAGCAATCCATTTCATTTATATGATACATTTTGCTCAACAATGATTGTTGACATTTCATCCTTTTGTTATGCTGTCTTATCCATACACAATTTATGTGCAATCTCATATGTAAAATAAAATTACCACAAAATTTTTATCTAAACAAAGGCAAGATCATTAGAATAACAGATAATTTCCTTCTGATCAGTAAGTAAAATGAATCTACATATATATATATATATATATATATATATATATATATATATATATATATATATATATATATATATATATATATATATATATATATATATCTATATATATATATATATATATATATATATATATATATATATATATATATATATATAATATACCCATGCATTAAGCTACAAATGTCCTTTAATATCCAACTCACTCTACCTCGGAAATAATATATTTTCATATCTGTTAACCGAAGTGGAATACTTTTCCTCCTCTTGTGGACTCGAACCAGTGGACAGAGGAGAATCAGGATTTGAGTGACATTACTGACATGTTGGCTGAGTCGGTAATATCACTAAAGTCCTGATTTCTCCTCTGTCCGCTGGTTTGAATCCACGAGAGGATGACATTATTATCGACATAAAAATTCCCATTCAGTTAACATAGATGAGAATATATTTATTCCGAAGTAGAGTGAATTGGATACTAAAGGACATTTGTAGCTTAATGCGCTTAATGCATGTGTACGAATCACAGTGATGTGATAAAAATTCATATATATATATATATTATATATATATATATATATAATATATATATATATATATATATATATATATATATATATATATATGAGTGAAATTCTCTATTATCTACACACTCAAATAAAATGCGCTACTCAGTACAGAAGCCTTAGAGTATGGGAATTGCAGATTATGTGAGTTTTGTGATCAGCCTGTATGAGTTTCAAGCAAAATTTTTTGGTTTTACAATATTTTATTATTTCCTAAATCACTAGATACTGAACGCTTCAAGTTGTGAAAATGACTTTTAATAATACCTGCACATAATACTTTATCTGGTAATTACTACATAAATCTATTTTACATAAATATAACTCTCGCACTGATTTTTGTATAATGGAAAATTATTAACACTAACCTACAAATCTTTACACAATTCCAGAGGTGGACAAAGCTTGGACACTAATGTTTACTAAGACTTTTGCAGACTAACTTGTACTTCTCGAAAATCCTTGCCTCAATAACATTAATGCTGTTCACAGTAGGATCCCTATTTAGGAAAAATATTATCATTTACACTTCAGTGAAAATTTTGCTAGTCATTTTTATGCATACAACACGTACTGCATTGCCAAAGTGCAAAACAACGCTAAGTCATGTTCTTACTTGCAACAAAAAATTAAAATGGACTCATCACACAGACTTCAAATTCATAAAATGGACGAAGTTATTACAGTGTATTCTCTTAACCAAAAGGCTTATGTACTCTTGTAGTGCTCTAAAATCTAATCAGAAACTGTAAAAATGAGTGCATCTTCAATCTTAATGATACATAAAATAGCAACAAACCTTGAGAGGACACAGCAGGTTAAAAAAAAGTTTTCTGAGGTAACATGAGCTAAAATTAGTTTTCTTTCCAATAAATGACTAAAATATAAAACTTTCTGAAATAATTCCATATCAAAAATTGTTTTAATAATCATGTGTATTAACAATGATACATCTTTAATTACAACATATTGTGCATCATCTTATTTTACAATGAAAACATCTTGTTATTTTTCATAATAGATGATATTATAACATTAAAAGTTAGGCTGTTAGGAAATTACACTGCACAGTAGTACAGATGTTAGTAAACAAGGCTGAAAGAACAAAATATACAAGAGCATCAAAACACATTCTATCAATACAATACTATGAAGCAAATTCCTTCTGCAGCATATACAGTACTGTATAAGTGTTTTGTGAAAAGCTCAATTAAGTTTAATATAGAACTAAATAGTATTTAATTTAAGACTAGTGCAAGTAGCAATAGAAATGAAATGTAAACTATAGAACATAAGAAAAACATTTAAAAAAATAAAACCACTTTTCTGAAGAAAAGCTCCTAATTTTGGGAAATACTGCATTTTGAAGAAACCAAGATTATAAAGACCAAAATATAAATAAATTCTCTCTAGTGTTAAGTTGTACTGAAGA